>NC_091934.1:40177193-40477193 GCF_041260155.1 Ptychodera flava
GAAAATAACTCATCGGCCTGCCTCATTCACTGTCTGCCATCAATAGATGTTATCTGCCATCTCATGAGGTCAGAGATGAGCGCCACTTCGGACCTGCACTGCTTCTGGTGACATTGTAGTATAATCGATACCTTGACGATGGTATAATCACTAATTGTGATATGCAAAATATAGCCCTGCATACCATGCTTTGTGTTCCCGGTGTTATACGGCCTCCCACCACAGCCCTGCTGACTCTCATAGGAAAACACGGTCCAGATTTGGACCGAGCACGAAAAAACCCTTTCTAACTAATTTCGGCCGAAATCAACTCGATTCCGGCAGGCCATTAGATACGTTCATGCAAGATATGGCCGGCCGCTGGACCCTTAACCGTGAATCGCTGGTAAACTAACGGGTTGGGACGTCGCGAGAGTATTTTTTGGAGGGAGGGGGTTACCTTGTCTCTGCAATGTGCTGTTTTGGCCAAGATTGTCCAGAGGTGGGACCGTTTGGTTTCCTATGACATTTTCGGAGGTCTTTCTGGGTTTGTTTAGGTAGTTTGGTTCCTTTTGCTTCGATTTATTCCAGTTTTAGGTGGTTTGGCTCTATCGCTCCATCTTATTTTCGAAGACACCACTAGCTAGGCCTGTCAAAAAATATTTAATTGCCATTAACATGTGAAAATAGAAGCACCATTTGTGTGCTCTCTGTTCGATGACTATTCAACCACAGGGAACTCTGACTGAATAACAGTAAACAAGTAAATAAAAATAGAAACACCGGTCGAAAAAAGACAAAAAATTGACATAATAGACATAAACAATAAAGTAAACAAAACCAAACAAGTAAACAAGCAAACAAACAAATGAGTGTCGAATCAATTGTGAGACTTCAATAAAAACAGATTAGATTCACTAATGAACCCGTGACCCAGAACAGCTGAATTTAAATCACCTATCAAACGGGCTACAGATACTGGTGTACAACGTCCACCTTTGTGTTCTGAACAAACCCAATTATTGGAAAGTTTATCATTGTTTTAGTCGGTAAGTATTTTAGAAAATATTTTATCAAAGGTTACGTTATTTGTGGTTGCAGCCTTTCATTGAACGCTGAGGCTCATTTGATTGAAACACGACATGCGATTCTCAGTCCTCATGTGGCGTTCTGTCCGTAACGCACGACCCTTCTAATTATAGTCATGCCTTTTCAGCTAATTATTGCACAGCAACAAAAACGTTACCTGGCGACCTCAACCACACCTCACCTCACCTCAACCTCACCACAATTGTGCACATAATAATGGTTCCGTCCAAGGGTTGTAATTCATGTAACATCTCCCAAAGTTCAATTGTGACTACGGGGGCCATATTGGATAAAAATGCCGACACAATTATACTTCCGCTTCTGAGAGCACAAGTACATGGCCGCAACTGTTGAAAACTTCAACACATATCTCGAGAATCATATTAAAGTGTACAGGTCGCACATGCCAAATTACGAAGGCTAAAAATTCCTGTTCGGTCAAACTTTCTCAAATACGGATGGCCTCTACACTATACAGCACTTCATTATTCCCTCAAAGTTTCTACTGAATACCGATCCGCACTTGCTTATGCCGACAACGTTGATACCTTTTTTAAATTAATAACCCAAGATGGTACAGTGGAGCCTTTTCCCCAGACCCTTCTGACAAGCCGATTCTGCTTTCCCCCTGCAAGCTGTAGAAAAGAAGGAGTCCCCTGACCGATGAGTCGTGTTCGATCTTAGCTTCCCCACAGGTAACTCAGTAAATGACGGTATTCCTACAGACATCTATTTGGGTCACCCCTTCTTGACATCACAGTGTTGTCCTTATATTTAAAAGTAGCCAGGTAATTTCAGAAAGTAGACGGGTAGACTGCGAGGGAGCGAAGCGACCGAGCGGCGAGTGAGCGTAGCGAACGAGGGGGAGAGCGCGAGAGGGGGTGTCCCCCTCTCGCAAGGCGAAAAATGAAATTTTGGAGTGGAAATGGTGTTCTCTGGTGGCATCTGAGGTGACATTTGACTAATTCATTGAATATTTAGCTGAGACGGAAACAGTACTTTTGTTGTGTGTCTTAGACGTGGCTTATTCGTGGCTTATTTCTGATCCAATTCAATCAGAAAGAGTTAATTAACTTAGGGACCACGTCAAAAGATGGATGTCGGATAAAAAACTTAATTCTTTAAGTTTTGTCCCACTCCTTGAAACTCAATTGATGAATATTTATCAGATGTTACCATTTTCTTTACTGTGATAATTCCAATCATACTTAAAACACAATCAGGATGGAAAATTGACAATAACGACAGTATTCTAATGAAAAACACATTTACTTTTGTTAAAAATACTTATCGGTAAGATAATTCACTGTAATGTAAAGTCATGCATTGATATAAAAATGTCTATTTCAGACAACTAGAAGAAAATTTAAAGAAGTTTTCTAGTTGCAATTACGGCAATGTAAGGAGCAAAAATATGTTATTATATCATCATTTCTTAAGAATTCTCGACCAAAAAAACTACAATATCGTTTTTGTTGGATAAAAACAATTTAAACAATTTAGATTTTTATCCGACATCGATCTTTTGACGTGGTCCTTTAGTAACATACTTTATCGATGAACATTGTTATCTAAAAATGACACCAAATAAAATGAAATATCCTGCCAGAGCCTTAATTTCAACAGTGCGTATACACGCAGACACGTATAGCGTATCAGTAGGTAGGCTAGGCTGTCAGAGAGAACAGTGTAAAACGGTCGGAAACAGAACTGCCTGTGACTGTGTAATTAACGATCGGTAACACACATGCCTGTGACCGTGGATTCTAGTACGTAAAAATAATCAATGAAAATAAAATACCCATTCAAATAAACAGTTGGTTCTAAAAAAATTTCAGTTCTAGCTCATTTTTTTAAATCTAGAAAATGCGTCGGTATTGCTCTGAACTTGATTTGTTGAGAAGATTATCCGAGTCATACTCGTAGTGACGTTGGCAGCCAGCGCGGCGGCGGAAAACCAGTACATGTAGCTTGCCACTCTCGTGAACTTCGAATCGTCGATCAAAATCACATCTTTTCGGTGCTTTTCTCTCACAAATTCAGCGAAATTGAAGTTTTTCATACATAAACTAAATGTATTGTTGGAATCAAGTATACCTTTTGAACGGGCTTTCTTTGGGAAAAAATATTCCATCTGCAAGGTGCCAGTGGCCGACGCAACATTTCTTTTTGATGCCATCGTTAACAGGTTAAAGATGACCTAAGATGACCTTCATACTAATCAAACCAATCACGCTGCTCGTAACAAAGGCAACACCATAGGCGCGTCCATCAGCCAATCACACTATTTAACAAGTTAAAGATAGGGCTCAAAAGCCACAAATGGGTTTTTAAAAACTGTTTTATGCTTGTGCAGTTCCAAGTGGGGAAAGAGGTCGCGAAACTGCTAATCGTACATGTGCCGTCTAACAGGTCTATAAAAGCAATCTAATTACGTTAAAAGTAGCAGGGAAAATGCAAAACAGGTTGGTTATTTAGCCGGCACCCGGCTTCTAAGGACAACACTGTATGTCATATCCTATCCCGGCGTGGACGATCTTTCAAAGCTGATTAGACAAAAGGGTCTGCTTATTTTACAAACGTGATTTGATACGTGCTTATCGTCAGATTCCCATTGATAATTTCCTTTTGGTTACAAGTGGACAGACATGATATTCTTTGATTCAAGATTGCCCTGTGGATTTCGAATGGCCTCTATCGCATGTCAGCATACAACCACCGTCTGCTCGCACGGGTCCGTTAGTTCCCACTTACTACCCCGTGCGTGATGGATCCAGGCTGATTCAGTATATCGTTTTAATGAAGTGGGTTGCAACTTAAGGAAAAGGAAACATGATATAATAGGGCAACGTGTTCCTGCATTATAATGTGAGATTGCATGGTTTCAATGTTTGGATGTTTGCATAACACAAAGGTTTACCACTTCCAGTCGTACTTGTTACAAAGATGTTATTGCCATTTGAAATTCAGCTTAGGAAGTATGGTTTTTCACGGCTAACATCAGTTTCAACTTAAGGCTGTTCATGTATCAGGTATCGCTAATCGATCTATTGACGTACTTAGCCGTTGGGAGAAAGAGGACAGTTTGCCTATCCCTCAGGCATTTATTCGTCTACAATACCATGTAGCAATGTCAAACTTTCGTTGCCGAACGAATGGGCTAGATTATACCTATAAGCTGCTACTTGCATAATTTGTGTATATCAGTCTGTCGCTAGTTTGCATGGATGTATGTTAATGTATGTATGTATGTATGTATGTTTGTATGTATGTATGTATGTATGTATGTATGTATGTATGTATGTATGTATGTATGTATGTATGTATGTATGTATGTATGTATGTATGTATGTATGTATGTATGTATCTATGTATCTATGTATGTATCTATGTATGTATCTATGTATGTATGTATGCCGAAATCTATAATGGATGCCTATGAGCTGTATGTATGTATGTATCTATGTATGTATCTATGTATGTATGTATGCCGAAATCTATAATGGATGCCTATGAGCTGTGAAACCCCTGCTACACAGACACAGACACAGAGACACAAATTTAGAACGCCACATTTCTAACTACTTTCATAGGATGTAAAATTCGATGGAATTCCTTAATTACATCCATTGCCTGCTGTTGATTTGACATGTGTCAATACTACGCGATTTCTCACACATGCAATAAAAATTCTGCGGGAAAAGATCTCTGTGTAATATGAAATATCGCCTGTTTCTGTGTCGCATCAGAATAAGGTCATTTCTGATGCTTCAGCTACAACAGAAATAGGATAAACAATAGAAAAAAGATTCCCGTGCTCAGATAAAGACACCCTATCTTTGCTCCCGTGAGACAACCTGTTTGATGTTCCCTGTGAGAATATCAAGTCGCCGACAAAATCATGCACACAGCGATATCAAAGGTATTGTGCTAGCCTGTGAGTTGGGTCATGTGATGACCACACAGAAAAAAAAATGTATAACGCCTAAAAGAGTCTAACAGCTTTCATAAATTTTAAAATTCTATTTAATCCCAAATTTACCTGAATTAACCACTGTTTATCTGTTCACTTTTAAGTCTTCGTCTTGCCCATTGCCGTTATATTTTGCAGTCTTTACAGAGGACAAGTGATGGTGTCTTGTTGCGCCATTTAAACCCAGAAATGTACTTGTTATAACCGCGCTTTGCCCTTGAAGTTAATGACCCGATCATATGACATGCATGTGCAGGTCACGATGTAAAGTACAAAGTGTATTAGCCATCATTCTTTCAGATGAATATTTTTTCGATTCATATCACATTTGCTGCAGGTGCCTGCACATTGATAGTCGACCGTAACCAGGCTTCTACGACGTTAAACAAACTGGAACAACTCTTGATCTTAAACTTCGACTACGTTCAGCCCAATCATCAAGATTTGTGTTACTAATAGGCCTCTGACAGTAACATGGCCAGGTAGTGTTCAATTGGCGTGGGAATTGAAAAGCGGTGATCATTTTTCAAATGCAAGCAAATTATTTCTTGTCGTAATTTTTACTTGCGTCAGGAGCGGATTATAAATGAGCAGCTAATTTTATCATTGGTCGTGTCTTAGCCTTTGATCTCACCATCATTTCCGCAACGTTTTCTGATTATTATACCAAAATTCCGTTGCGTACCTTAGCCCTCAGAACCAGCAACTATGCTAAGGCGGAGGTCACATATATAATATAAATTACTTCAAGTACAAAGTATAATATCTTTAATTTAAGTTTCATGCATCCTGCAACCATCAGAAATATTCTCTTAAAAACTATCACGGTGCGCAGAGGTTATTAGTCTATCGTCGCATTTGGGTCATCACACAAATTTGTCATTGACGTCAATGACCCGTTTCAATGGATATACATCAACATGATAATGGCAAGCTGTATTCACAACAGACAGTGACCTTTAACATCGGAGCCATTACTGCTGGTCAATTGCCTTATCGCTCAATGCAGCGAGTACTGACACAGTTGGGATTAAGTTTTTTAAAACTCTATAAGGAATGAGCACAATTCATGACATTGGCTAGATTATACCTATAAGCTGCTACCTGCATAATTTGTGTATATCGGTCTGTCGCTAGTGTGCATGGATGTATGTGTATGTATGTATGTGTATGTATGTATAAATGTATGTATGTATGTATGTATGTATGTATGTATGTATGTATGTATGTATGTATGTATGTAGTATGTATGTATGTATGTATGTATGTATGTATGTATGTATGTATGTATGTATGTATGCATGCATGCATGCATGTGGGAATGTAAATATGTATGTATGTATGTATGTATGTATGTATGTATGTATGCATGCATGCATGCATGCATGCATGCATGCATGTATGTATGTATATCGTATATCTGAGGTACAGTCATAATATTCTATGCTGAGAGTTTGATAGACATGGCATAATGTTTGACGCATTTGCTTATCAATTTCTTATTGTAATTTTGCAACGTCTTACATTCATAATGAATGAATATTCATTTTTTATAATGCCAACGACAATCATGGAACAACAAACATAAACCAAAACAAATAAATCGAACATCCCTTTTATTTTTTTTTGTCAGGAAGAACAAATAATATTTGCATTTTCTATATTACTGACTTGTTCTTGTGTTCATTTGTTACTAGAACACGACTGGAACTAATTTAAGAGAATTAGATCTGTTAATTGTTCAAATTTAACACAAGTATTAGATGACAATTAGCTGAAAGTAGCAATATGACAAATTACCATAAAAAACATGTGTGGTGAAAAACAGAATAGCAGATGAACTTTCATTTGCTTATCAAACCAAGACTACCACACACTAGTACTATGTCACCATCATATTACCCAAATAAATCATTTGTGATAATTACATAGTGTCTCTCCTATTTCATACAAACCTATTTGGAATTTGGGAGCCAAGGCCAGGTTTTCCTAGCGACTGAACACATTGCCGTTGAGTCTGCGCAGAGTTGAGTTATTTCTGCCGGATTCATCGACTTGGACATCTTGCACAGTACCGGCGGCTAGGCGGACTGTGTGCACAGTGACGTAAAGCAAAAACAAAATGATTGACAGCCCTCACAGTTTACTCTGACCGATAAGAGAAACCATGGTCACTCCACAAACGCATCCACTTCCACATCGAGTACGTTACACGCTTAGCAAATATGGCATCAAGTTTGCACATCGACTGCGTTTAAAAACTGATCGATTGATCGTCGCAAATCATGCAAGACTACCAGCGAAAAGTTGTGGAGACTTATACTTATGTTAAATAGTAGAGGAGTCGGAAATAAAACTTATGCAATTTGTTTTCTTGTTACTGAAAATGATATCGTGACTGTCACCATACCAACTATAAATATTGACCAACGTCTGAGTATCTTTCACAGAAGGACTAATTAGACAAATATCACCAGCATACATTAGATGGTTTATGCAAATTTCTCCGATGTTACAACCAGTTTTCGGCATTAACAAAATACAACTCTAATCATCAACATATACATTAAATAGGTTAGGTGACAAGATCCCATCTTGCTTTACACCATTTGTAACAGAAAATGTATTGGACGTACACGAACCCCACGTATGAATATCTGCTGAGTTCTGTACCAATTAAAGAGAAATCTGACTATGTAAAGAGGAACTTTACGATTAATTAGTTTTTGAATAAAACCAAATGGTTTACCCTGTTAAGTGCCTTAGAGGCGTCCATAAAAGTGATAATAACATTACTGCCATCATTTCTATAGAAGTTGATTACTTCTTTTAAAATAAAACACATATCAGCAGAATGACCTGATATGAAACCAGATTGATGATGCGAAGTAGCAAGGAAATAATCAATATTTCTAAGAAATATTAGCCATGGAGTTTAGAAGCTACAGTAGAAATTGCAATCGGACGATAGTTACTTTTGTTAGTGATATTTTTTTATCCTTTACGATAGGAACTAAAATTGTAACAGAAAGACGGCTAGCGCAAACGCTTCCCTATGGCATCTTTAACGTCACTTGGGGAAACAATGACGTTTTTTTTATATTACAGCACTAAATAGCATTCAGCACCAAATTCTTGTCATTATCGTGATCACTGAGTTATACATTTCACAATAGTGGTTGCGCCACATTTTTAGCTATTTCTGCCCCACCAGTGCAAACATTCACATTATTTGGCCTGGTCTAACACTTTGTATTACTAACAGAGTGCCAAAATTTACTGTGATTGCCACCAGACAGATTTCTGGCCATAGAATCGGCTTGCATTTGGTCTTCGTTATGACGACAGGCACGTAAAGTATACTTAAATCGAGCATGGGTGCGGCGTTTAAAATCATACAGTGGACCATGCCTAGGTTTACCAGAAATTCCACCTGCATCACAAACAATTGAATGCATTTCTTTTAAGTGATCATTCCAACCAGAAATATTATATTTTGTATTTTTATCAGCACATGAAATAATTTGACTACCGGCATCTTATAAACTATCAATGATATTATCGTAAAAGTTAGAAATACTTTCAGCGTGACTCAAATCTTTACAATGCATGTCTTTACAACATAATGCATCAGTAGGAACAATTATGTCAGCAAGGAGTCTGTCTGAAGTTAAATTATACAAATTTCGTTGCTTGGTGCTAACACTAGACCAGTTTACAGTCATTTCTGGTCTTCTATCATTAACTTCTGTGTGATTGCACGATGTCAAAATACTAACATCACATGCAATACTGAGAGGTAAATGGTCAGACAAAATCATGTCATACAAAATATCAACAGGCTTAATAAAAGAATGAGCAGTTGAGGTAGATAGACAATGGTATAACCATGAAGTAGTGTCATGCATGTCACTTACATAAGTAAAAGATTCATCAGGCAATAGCAATCTGTCAGAAATGATATACATGTGAAACCTGTCAATTGCGGACACCATTGGGAATGACTTCACTGTCCGTAATTGTGAAACTCATTAATATTCATGAATGGACACACGTCTGTTTTCTTGCAGTTTCATGTTTACAAACACGGACATTCGTAATGCATGTACAACCAAACCTACCGCACACAGCACACAAAATACGAAGAAAAAATAAAGATACGTTTTACTTGAAAAGTACTGTAATTTATTTTACCAATAAAGACAGATAACACTCACGAAGATTTAAATACAGTACAATAAAAATGAAACAAGTTTTTATTGAAAGGAAAGTTCATCGTATTGTTGACGTACTACGAAGCAGTGTTCAAGGAAAAAAAACTCATATTGAAATTGCACAGATTTTTCGGATTCTCTTGACATGATTTACACATTTAAAGATGAGTGTTCAGGTTGTTTGAAAGTTTGTTGACTACGGGGCGCTGAAAAACTTGTGGAGTGTCTGTTGTTTAGCTGCATGATGACGGTTGGCGATTGCTTTCTGTAGTTCTTCCTCGATGGTGACAAGACTGTCGATGATATGTGGATGCTTGTCCAACGCGAATTGCTTGATGTTGCCGATCAACCTCAGAGCATCCGACGATGATTTCACTGGCTGCGGATCTTCATTTTCTTTGTCTCCTTGCTGATCGTCGTCGCAATCACTACCATCGTTTTCACCTCGTCGGTCACGGAGAAATTCCTCTTCCCAACCGTCGCCTACATCAGCATCGGTCGGGACTTCACTGTCGACATTGACAAAGTCCGAAGAACGTAGAAGTTGAGTGATACCAAGATCACGGCCAGTTGCTGTAACAAGACGGTCTAGCTCTGTGTCTTCATTCACTTCATCGGCTTCATTTGCAGCGTTGGTAGGAAACCCAGCTTTCCTGAAGCAGCTCGTAATAGTCTCTGCGGTCACAATATTCCATGAACGACCAATCCAGTGACAGGCATCAAGGACGTTGACGTTCTTGCGATTTCATTTGCAGTTAGCGATTCATCTTCTGCTTTTGACAAACAGCGCGTAGAAGTCTCTTTCGGTAGGTTTTCTTCATGGCTGCAATGATACCCTGGTCGAGCGGTTGTAGTTTTGACGTTGTTTTCGGAGGGAAAAAAATCAGCTTCGTGTTTGTGAGACGGACGGCATTTGAGGATGGGTTGGAGCGTTGTCGATAAACATCAGGACTTTGCGCTTCTGTTGCCGCATCTTCCTATCGAAATGTCGAAGCCAGTCGGTGAAAAGTTCTGTGGTCATCCATGCCTTTTTATTGTTTCGCCACAAAACTGGGCGAGAGTTCAGATTAACGTTGTTGAAGCACCTTGGTTTTGCTGCTTTCCCGATGACAATTGCTTTCAGTTTCTCAGTGCCGTTCATATTCGTACAAAGGAAGGCTGTAATGCGATCTTTCGATTCTTTCCCACCCTTGCAATCTTCACCCCTCGCTGCATACGATTTGTCAGGAAGGGCGCGGTAAAAACGCCGGTCTCTTCCATATTGAAAATGTGCCTGGGTGAATAACCTTCGATGAGATGGGGAAGTCGCGCTGTCCATGAGTCGACTGTTTCTTGGGGCACATCGGCACTTTCACAACTAACTTTGTGAAATGATAGGTTGTTTCACTTACTGAAGTCTCTAGCCGACTGTTTGATGCTTTGAAGACTTGTTCAGTTGCTCTGCATAGATGAGTGCTTGTAGTAGCATCATTGTGCCTGATAACGAAATTGATTGAGTTTTCTTCTTCTTGAACTACTCCCATGCTAGTGCGTTCAATTATATGTATTCTGTACATGTGCGAACACAGAGTCTCTTTCAGCTGCCTTCACAGTTGCATTCTTGCAAAATCTTGTCTCTGTTTTGCAGAATAGTGCTGACTTGAGTTTTACTCAACAGCAATTTGTCGACAGCTGAGTTTTCTGGAGTCTGCAGCTCGGATGACATAAAACTTTACAGTCGAGGGAGACTTCAATACGCTTACGCTTGATAGACATGTTGATGCTCGATTATTGCAGTCTAGAATGTCGCCAACTTGCACTTTTGGTCGGATTTTATATGTTATTTCTCCAGATATCAAAGAGTC
Organism: Ptychodera flava; assembly: GCF_041260155.1. Lineage (NCBI taxonomy): Eukaryota > Metazoa > Hemichordata > Enteropneusta > Ptychoderidae > Ptychodera > Ptychodera flava. Next base: position 40,188,293 of record NC_091934.1, read on the forward strand.
GCCGACATTAAAAACAATCACTTACAAGGTTGAACCTTCTTTGTCCATGCGTTGAATTTATTATTGGTTTCAAAAGAACTTTGAATATATTAGCGCCATGAGACAATAAAAAGGGACGACCGATGAAATCATTTCAATTTGAGCTCTGTCGGTTTATTCACAGTGAAGCCGGTCGTGTCACTCAACTTGATTGACGTTTAAAAAGAAAATTTGTATCACGTTTATCATACAAAAAGAGGCAAGTGCAAGTGTGGCGTAGCAAAGTCTGAGTAGCGGGAAAAACTCCATGGAAACTGCATAATTATGATAACGACTATCCGATTTCTGCTTACCGTACCGTATCTGTTAGCATGGCTGTAGCTAGGCGCAAAACAAACACGATCTTAGTCGATGACACCGATCGCGATGTGGACGCTATCAAAACCAGCATTTAGTATCTGATACATAACATTCAATGACGATGTAAATGAAAGAAATAAGTGAAATTTAACTCATTTATGTGTTTTATTAATGATATATCCGAGTGAGGTTAGTGGCGAGCCATGTCACCATACGCGATGTAGAAACGTGGACTATGCAACTTCGTGCAAATCTGTCAGTCATCGTCCCTGCTTTTCCAAGGTGTAATTTACACCCTGTGGTTCGACATCAGTTCAATCACCTTCGCTGTGCCTTGTCGGCAGTCAAAACAATACGAAGGTGTCATCCGCCAGCGTGTCCGTTTGGGTTAAAAACAGGCAGGACATTGTTTGTCCGTAATGGCTGTAACAAACTGGACAAACTGTAATCTTTGATCTTCCGATATAGAAAAACGTGACAAGTGTCCGCAACAAAGTGATAAGTATCTGTCCGTAATTGTCAGGTTCATAACAATAGGAAACACACGCTTCGTATCAAACAGCTGTCCGCTGTCCACAATTCAAGGTGTCCGCTTTTGTCAGGTTGCCGACTGTTGTTTGTAATAACAGCCGTTCGGGAATAAACACAGTGTCCGTAAATGAGAGGTGTCCTCATTTGTCAGGTGTCCGTAAGGACAGGTTTCAAAAACTTTGCAATGATTTCCCAACGCGGGAATAGTGAGCAGAATTCCAATTACCAAGAATCATGTTGCTATAGCAACCACTCGCCTGAATAATTGCTGGAATTTTGCTTAAAATCTCCCCTACATATTGCTCAGAGCAAGCCTAGAAGTTGAACGCGAGAGGACTGAAATCTGTGTACATCAGCAACCAGAAAGTTGATATGACCTACGTAGTGTTAGGCTTGTTCAATTACGTTTCCGGTAATGAACATAGGTCGTGCTGACATTGGTACATGGTGGTAGTGATCACACTCTACATTTTATCAACAACGTCATGTGAGGTTTATGCATATCTATTTGGGGATCAAGAGGTAACTCCTCCCAATATGCTAAATACGACAATGTCATGTTATGATTATATGATAAGTAAATACAAACGTCATCTCATCAATAATTTATAGGTATGCACATCGTGCAAGAAAGCCTAGTCTGTGTGATTCCGGTTGAAACTCCCCATGTGTCTTATTATTATTACACTTTATTTAAAGAGGGTAATCTGATTACAGTAAATTAATTGTACTTTCCATCAGAGCCCTCATGAGTAAAGAGGCAAAATACACAAAAAAATCATCGAATAAACAAAAACATGTGGAATAGGCGAACAGAAGATGTCGAAGACAAAGAAAAACAGGCTTGTCTAAGTCAGAGGCTTCATGACAATATTTCATGAAAAGATATCTATGTAATTTTGATTTCAACGTCGACAAGGCTTCACAGTCACGGATAGTTGGGGAATGGAATTCCAGATTTTAGTAGCACGATATACAAATGATCTTTGATTTAAACATTGGTGGGTAAAGGTTACCATTACTAGAACTACGAGTATTTAAACGATCCATTTTGAGAGAGGTCGGAATAGTTCACTAATGCAGCTTGGTGCGAGACCATTTAAAGCTTTGAAAGTCATAACAGCAGCAAAGTATTCAGTACGTAAATCTATGGGCAACCAGTGCAAACTAACTAAAACTGTTCGAGAAGGAAAAGTTGTGTCAAGGCCGAGAATTACCTTACCAGCCCTTTTCTGGAGTTTGTACAATCTTTGGAGATTGGTCTTAGACGTACTAGCCCAAACATACAAGAGTTGTCAATTAAAGACAAGAACAAAACGTTATAAACTAACAAAATAACACTCCTATGAGAAAAGGGGCGTAGTCCTCTTATAACACCAATTCTTGCAGACAGAGTCTTTGACAAATTATCTATGTGGTCATCCCTGCAACAGATATTATCTATTGGAACACCAAGTAGTTTGTGAACAGCAACACAGTCAATGAGAGTACCATTGATCTGAATATGAAATGAAATATCAGAGTCGGCTAAGTGATAAATTATGGGGCGAGACGCAACAATCATAAATTTCGTTTTAGTGGTGTTAATTGCCATACTATTGTAATGAACCCAGTTTGAGATTGGAATAAGATCTCCATTCAGTCTCCCCACAACTTGTTCAATGTCAATTCCGGAAACACACAAATTTTGGTCATCGGCAAACATATCTACATGTAAGCTTCCCATGTTGAGGCAAATTGGAAGATCGTTAATGAAGATCAAAAACAGAAGTGGACCAAAAATGGACCCCTGAGGTACACCACACGTAATCGACAAAATATCAGAGTGTACACCTAAATAGCTAACAAATTGGCTTCTTCCTGTAAGATATGATTGAAACCACTCCAGTGACAAATCGGAAAACCTGTAAACAGAAAGTTTTCTCAACAAAATGTTATGATCAACAAGGTCAAAAGCTTTACATAAATCTAAAAACAATAAACGACTATACAATCCTTGATCCGTATTCTGTAAAAGCTGGTCAGTTAACGTGACTAAAGCAGTGTGACAAGATGTTGTCTGAAACCAGATTGTGTGCTGAGAAAAAGATTGTTTGAATGTATAAAATTGTACAGACTAATATAAACATGTTTTTCTAGTATTTTAGAGAGAACTGGTAGAAGCAGATAGGCCTATAGTTGCTGACATCACTCTTCGAGCCTCCCGTATTAATCGGAACTACGTTGCACATATGAAACAGTCGAAAATAAACCACTGATAATTGACAAATTAAACATTACTTTAATAGTTTCTGCAATACAAGAAACACCAATTTTCAAGATTTTGGGAGAGACATTGTCATAACCAGCTCATTTAATTCATTCAGTATAGAAAGCTGCTCTGTGACAAAATTAACAGATATTGGAGGAATCTTAAAATTGGCCATGGTAGCACCAATTTTGAACTAACCCAGTTACCAATAAGACCCATGTCAGGTGAAGCATTGAGACTGGAATGATACTTATTAACAATACCTGTAAAATGTGCATTAAAACCTTGGCAATATTCTTATGATTGGTAAGCTTTCCAACCTCGTAAAGAATACAAGGACATTGTGAACGAGAATTATCATGACAGAGAAAACCATTTATACAACGCCAAATAATAGACTGAGTTCTAGAATTGTTCCTGAAAATGTCACTATAGTGTTGTCGTTTTGCATAGGAAATAGTGTGTACAACTCTGTTTCTTAAAGATCTATAAAGTAGCCAATCATTGGGAGACTTGGATCGGGTAGCCTTAACAAGATGATAATCCGGACATGAATGAGATCAAGAATGTCCGGAGTGAACCATGGCAGCTGTCTGAGTCTTTTCACTCGTTGCTCAATAAAGGGAGCATGCGAATCACATGCCTGGTTGAAACAATTGATCCACTTATCAATGAGTTCATTCACATCACTTATCTCAGAAAGATGTGGCCAATAGGTAGCATACAAATCACAGATAAAATTATTTGTTGAAAAATTACAAAACTGTCTGCATTTTACAGAAATATGAGAACCTGTAGTAATTTTTCTGGCATGAAAACGCCTCACAACACTCACGCGATAGTGATCGGAAGTACCAACTTTGGGAACGCACACATGAGCAATATTCATTGGACAGGTTACATAGATATGGTCAAGAAGAGTACCGGAGGATAAATGAGTGGGAACAGTTACAAGTTGCTCGAGATTCAGAGATTCTTTAGCGTTCACCTCACTCATAGCGATCACCCAACTCACGTGTGTTACATGAAAACAGCAAATCATAGCTTTCACCCTACTCAAACATATACATTTCATAGACTTGAACCATGTCTAGTTCCAATCGTGTTCTGGATAGAACCAGTATACTGCCTAGACAGTGACCTAAGCTTGTTTTACATCTGTGCGGTCAGACATACATTATGTCCTTCGACAATTGTTTCTGTTTGATCACATAAAAAATGACAATACCGATTGACTTCCTTCCAGTTCTGATGTCAAAGTTCGCATTGCAACAAAAGAAGATTTGAGAGCAGCAAGTGCTCTTACAGTTGAAGAAGGCTGGGATTATCCGTTGATTATCTTGAAGCTGTGTTTTCCGTTGACCCAGACGGCTACCATGTTGTCGAGAAAGGTGGTGAGATTGTGGGTAAGTGTAACATTTAGACTCTTTCAAAATTTTATGAACTTTATCTGTTCAGCAAATATTGACCAAAGTCTTGATAAACAGCAACTGTCTCCCGTTCATATTCGGCCCTATACCTGAGTATTTGGGCTGCCAATGCGTAAGCGTTCATATTGGAGGTCCATTATTAGTACCAATTAAAGAGCTTAACATGGTAACTGTTGTGTAAGATTGTTAGACTGAATTTTTACATATGATGTATATTGGAAAATAGTAGAATTTATGTAAGAATATAAGGTAACGAAAACAATTAAAGGCAAGGGCAGGAAGAGAAAATGATGGTGACGAAAGAAATTGGTGGTCATGGGAGTAGGGGGCTTAAACTTCCAGAGACCATGAGGGAACTCAAACTCAAACTTTTCACTTAATCAGAATCACACAGAGAAAACACTCTGAAAAAGACAGAAAACTCTTTCATAAACAGTTTTCTTAGGTTATCAAAAAAAACAGGGATTGACGATCATAAAAAAATGTGCTTAATGCAGGCTGTAAAAGTGTGTAAATGAGAAACGACGGCAATGGTTGACTACAAAGTGGGTACGATTAAGGTGGACATTGAGTCAGGAAAATATACATTAATCAATTAGGCAAATTAATCAATTAAACGAATGCATAGATTTAAATCGTTTTTATTAACACTTAGCAAGAGAAGCACATTGATATCTTTTGATGAAATTTCAATATCATATATGTTTTCTACCTGAGCTCTTCTAATTACCTTATTCCAGTTAATTAAATTCATGTCAATTGTCAAAAATATACACTGCATAAAAACCCTATAATACTTACTGTATAACATGGATTATTGCCTGTATTTTAGCTGAAGAGTGCATATACAGATGAATACAGTCAAGAATCCATTTTTGTATTCAGCAAGCCTGTATTCATGTGGATTCATGTGAATTCACGTGTATTGTACTATAATACAGGCAACTCATTAATGTGAATTTATCTGAATTATCGGGTTTTCATGCAGTGATACAAATGCACAAAGAGAAAAAAATTGATCATAGTTTTGCTCATACAGTGGTGACTTTCCAAAACCAAATTTCTTACATACTAATGCTAATCTATTCACTATATTCTTAGTAAAGCATATATATAAATATATATATATATATATATATATATATATATATAAATATATATATATATGTATATATGTGTGTGTATATATATATATATATATATATATATATATATTATATATATATATATAATATATATATATATATATATATATATAATATATATATATAAGTACGAAGATAAAGCAATCAATGTATATTGGCGTGAGGGCAGGATGTCCATTAAGTGACTTTAGATAGTTGAATCGTCTTTAGTTGAATACTTTGTTTCCTCTCACTGATATGCTGTTTCAATCATCAGGTATGGGAACGGCGATTAATATCAACGACAGTCTTGCATTCTTTGCGATGGGTATAACCAAGAAGGGCCACCGAAAGCAAGGTATTCAACGCAGAATTATCGAAGAGGGTTTCAAACATACTGGTGACAGAAACATCGGTCTTAGCTCGCTTGACGAACGTCACAAACAACGTTTACGCCGAAATCGGTTTCAAGCTCATTCTTACCAAACAACTTGTTTCGGGGTTTGGTCAATCAAGCTGCATTGCTAAGCGAGAGTACAATTCAATCATCAAAGTTTAAAATTTTGCCACTCAGCAGTGTGTCTTTTGATAGCCTTGTCGTTTACGACACGAAGGCTATGTCATTTAAGAGGGAAAATTTCCTTAAGGCTTGGTGCAGGGGAACTGGAGCTCTAACATTTGTTTCTATCAATGAAGGTGGTGAACTTGTTGGTTATATAAATGCCCGTCCATTGACTGATGGATTTGCCATACTACCACTTATTGCTGACAGTGCAGAAATTGCAGAATTATTATTTAATACCCTTATTCATCACCTACCTGCCAAATCATTTGTGAGGCTTCTCACTGTCATGCAAAACCTGGCCGCTGTTGAGTTAGCGAAAAAGTATAACATACAAGAGGTTATGTATACATTGACTGGTCAATTCAACAAAAGAGTAATACCTGTGAAGATTTACAAAATCTTTTCTGCTGCCTCAGCAGAAACGATTTAGACATTATACCATAACTTTACTTGTCTGGAACCCATATATATAAACAGATTAGTAAACTGATATGAGCCAAAATAAATTACCAAGTGCAAGGTTTTTGGGCTTCTCTCCCAGGCTACACATCATCGAACGATGGAGAAATAATCCCATTGATTACTTGACAGTAACCATTTTCGTTATAGAACATAACTAATAATTGTAGATCTGATAAAACAAACAGTAAATTTGTATTACTCTAAGCTTTGCTTAATGAAATTTCAAGTGACTGTAAGTATTAAACATGATAGACCTTTTAATACTACACACTCTGTCTGGCATTGTATATCATTGACATGTGAGTTAACGCGCACACAGTTTGGCTCTAATTTTAATGAACGATATAAAGACAAATCAGGCAGATATACAATACAATGTTGCTGACTAAAAGAATTTGTCCGCCCTCTTGGCATGAGTCAAATAAATATTATGTTTAGCCTGTATTCGTGATTTCTACTTTTAACGGCGATTGTTACTCAGTCATGCATCTCGCTAATATTTTATCGTTTCAAAGAGTATCTTTTCAACAAAATGCGGAAATTAGTGAAACAATGAGTGACATAGAAAACCCAAGAGGGGCATTGCACTGTATTGGCTAAATATCTTCAATTATATAATACAGGTCTAGTGCGTACTCGCAAAACAACCGCACAATGATTGTGTTTATCCGTTTGCATCATCCCATCGTAATCGCTCAAAGACCCCATTTGTTATTGACATATTAAAATACTAGTGACACAGTAAGCAAAACACTCAATTATAAGATTGGGACGTACCATTATGATATAATCTTAGGTTGTGATGGAATTCGATAAATGTTATTTCTGTACATGGCGACACTTTGAACGGACGTAGAGCGTTTGGGTAACAGCGTAGATTTTTCAGCATTATATGTAGTAATTTCTGAGTAATTTGATGCCCTGTCAATAATTGACGATGATAAATAACGCTCTAGCTTGATCTTGAGAGACCTAAAACTTTGATACTTCAGTAATTTCCTGACGCCTTTTGTGACAGAATTGCCATGATTAGCGAAGCTTGTCTTGAGGATATTTTTAGTAAGGCTTCTATAAATCATCTCCTTTGACTCCTGTTCTCCAATTTCAAACAGCTGGTCGATTTTTACGCGGGGTTTCTGCGATTTCCTTCCTACTTATGCGATCCACTGTATCGGTGTCATGTGTCTTTGAATCGGAATTTCACCATGACAATTAAAGAGTTTGTATTTTGTTAAACTTTCAATTCTAAAGATTAGCTTGCCAATGATTTGTCAACTTCACCATATTTATTGAATTCCGGAAAACCTTGAATCATGTGGATTGGAATTCTTTATTATACAAACTTTCACTAAATGCCATTGATGGCAACATGTATAAAGGTAAAAGTGCTATGTATAGTAATATAGATGCCATTGTAAAGGTCAATGATCTGTATACTGAATGGTTTTGTCACATTGAGGCAATAACGTATGGACATCCGTATTTGCTCTCTCCATGAATGATTTCGCTATCGGGAGGAATTTTCTTTACAAACAGAAACCGGAAGATTTATGACAAAAAGATGCTGACAATAGAGTTGGTATTTTCTGTGATCAAAATGCTATAGAAAATGAAACTATTCTTTTTTCTTTGTAGTCTCTATGATGATTTGAGTGAATGTATTCAATGTATTTGAATTAGCCTGTAGAGTGACAAACACAAGTTCCTACATTTTCATATAACCGCCCCCGTACGGGCTACGGTAAGCATGGCTATCATTGGTCAATGGTACGAGTGCAGTGAATGCGTTGAATTTATTTCCGACTTGGAGCTACCTTCGAATTTATTAGATTTCGTAGGCCTAATGCCCATGGAGTAAGTTTACTTCCATAGTTTCCCGAAACCAAGCATCCCATCTCATCATTTAATGAAAACCAAAATTTTGTATTTTTGCAGAGTCACCTGTGTTTTCAAAATTCTGCCCTGCGCCTATGCGCTCCATGGAGAACGTATATATGCCTGGGAGGAGAAAGTCAGTAAATCTAATGTCTATAAAGACTATGGTATGTCATCTTCGGCGTTCGACTTTACTGTGAAAATTAGCAAGTTTATGTATCATGTAACCGTCGATCGTTCCCTATCATTCTCAAAATTCATACCTGGTACCTCGTCTGCTTCAAAACGCTCGTTTCGTGTGATTTTGGCCGAATTCGACAGACACATCGCCAAAAAATCGCCGAAGATGACATGGCATAGTCCTTTTAGCCATTTGGTTTCCTGACTTTCTTCTTTTTAAGCTTATGTACACACGTCTATTGGGCGCATAGGCGTAGAACAGAATTTTAGAACATAGGTGAATGTGAATTTTGAGTAATTATCGTACTTGCAAAAAGAAGGGACAGATAGTCTTTCGCCATGTTCACCAGGTCACGTCTGAGAAAAAATCTGAGACGATAATCGTCATTTCATCACTAAATGCCAAGTGATAGAAGAACAGAGTCGGAGACTTAAAAGTGAAGCCGCGCAAATAACTACAAAGTTCGATGTTTCGTCTAATTTCCGGGCTTGCCACAATACAATTGTGCTGAGCACATGATCTTGTCAGGTGGTTGTGTTCATTAATATGCAATCAAAATTCTGACTGCAATATTAACCCACATACCTGACTCTATTTTCGTGAGCAGCGCAGCCAGCGGTAGAAATTGGGCAGGGGGACCAGACGACCTATATTGTGCGATATTTTCATAAGGTCACACGTACTTGCTGGTGTCTTTTCATCGAGAGTTGACGATTGTAACGCTTCAACGGTGTTAGCCCACAGCCGCAACTTGCAAGACTTATTTGACTCCAAGACCCAAAAGATTTTGGAAATATTAAACTTCAAACGGTGACATGACGAGGTAGGTAGCTAATTTAGAGGTTGAAGCGAGCGAGTTCTACCTCAATGCTATAGACGTATAGCAGGCCTGGGTCGGTTGTATGGCACGATGGGTCCATAGTGTAAAGTTTTCCGGTCTATGACCTCTCTGGCATTTTGTACCGTGTTTACGATCAGGTGGAGAGTGAATTGAAACTAATCATACGAATTATACCGAAACGGCTGAGAGATCTGAATAATCAGTAACGTTCCGTCAGACATAGCTTTGACCACAGGTGCATGGAATCGCCAATGTGCTATACGCAGAAAGAACTGGGTCATGCTTGTATGACCGTGAATCCAATAAGTGCGGAAAAGGGACAATGTCGGCCATTTTTCATGAAATTTGTTTGAACCGTGAATCCAATAAGTGCGGAAAAGGGACAATGTCGGCCATTTTTCATGAACTTTGTTTGAAACGAGATACTACTTATATTGTTTGACATGTTGAAAGATACTGAATGAATGGGTGACCATACATATATTCGACCCCGGTTTTAGACACAATACATGAAACCAACGCGAGAATAAATAAATGGTCATTACTATTTATTCATTTTCGCGCTGGTTTCATGTATTGTGTCTAAAACCGGGGTCTAATATATGTATGGTCACCCATTCATTATCTTTCAACATGTTAAACAATATAAGTAGTATCTCGTTTCAAATAAAATTCATGAAAAATGGTCGACATTGTCCCTGTAACAGTCAAACAGAAAGGTCTACGTTGACAGCTGAATACCTCTTTGCCAGCATTTATTGGCAATGTCGGCTCAAAAACTCTCTGGTGACCAGTTTCATAGGCTCTCAGCAGCCATTTTGATTATTATATTACATTTTCCCCCATAGTGTAGCGCCCTTCTCATTATCATTCCACGTGAACATGTGATCCCGCATTCGGTAAATTTAAATTAACTATCGAACGAGCTACAGATAATAGAGTACAATGTCTAACTTCGCGGGAAAGTTTACGAATGTTAATAGGTGAGTATTTAGTGATCCACTCACCCGGTGGCTTATCCCGCGCCTCCTATAATCGTATTTCCTCGATAACGCGTGTTTTGATCTTACAAAGGTCACGAGTTCAAATAAAACGCTAATTCGTCAGCGTAGAACCATGGGCAAATTCCATCTGATTAAAATCAGATGAAGAGTACGGCGACTTTTATACTTACGCGGTATTCTCTTGCTGTCGCCTCGTAAAGAGAGGCAAAAGAATATCTTGTGCCTTTCAAAACGTCTTACGTCAATGGTCAAATGCATTTATCTATCGATGGATGGTAGCTTTGACTGCATACGTTGAAATACGTGGATTAATTAAAATAATTTTTTGTCGTCCTTGGTGGGATTCAAAATTGATGCGGTCATGCGAATTTCTTTTTTTTCCCTTTTTAATTAAAAATGGCCACCCAGTTAAGAGAATTCAAATATGGCCGCCATAAAATAAAGTTGCTGCTACTGAAAGAAACAAATCTGAGGAATATTTCAAGACCTTTATTAAACATAACATGAATTCACATGTAGATGTTATGTTTCTGCTAGTTCCATGATTTTTATTTTTTTCAAAACTTAAAAAAGTCGTGACGCGCATGTTTTCACATGACAACTATGATGACCGGGAAAAAAACAGTTTTCTTTTGGCCTAATATAACAATTGCCTCTCTTTCAGTTCCGATGTCAAAGTTCACATTGCCACAAAAGAAGACATGAAAGCAGTAAGTGCCCTAACAGTGGAGGAAGAGTGGAACTATCCTGTCGATTATATTGAAACGTTACGGCTCTTGGACCCAGAGGGCTTCTTTGTTGCCAAGAAAGGTGACGAGATAGTCGGTGAGTTTAAGTTTCCAAATCGAACAAAGATTTAGGGACAGAGATTTTTTACCAGAATATCAACCAAATTTTGAATGAAATGTTTTTGTTCTATGATAGAAAAGCCGCTCGTAAGCTCAACTGCTCCAAAGGCAATCAGGATATTGAGAACCATTTACTTATAGTATCAATCTCTGAATACCTGGTACGTTATAACTTCTCTTATTTTTAGTGAGATTTGAATCGGGTTTATCGACAGTCATTTCCCCTTTTAAGTGTGCTTCATACTCGTTGAAGACTTAGTATTCAGGCTGCCAATACAATTAACACATGCACGACTTGTAATTAAGTTACAATCAATTATCATACCATAGCTGTATGTAAAACTGCACCAGGTGTGGAAACTAGTGAGTATTGGGGAAATAAGGAAGAAACGGAGACAGCTGACACGACTTCTGACCTCAAATGAAAGTTTGGGAGAAGTAATCATAACCAGTAGACAGCGCTGTCTCCCTCGCTGTCAGTTTACAGACAATTATGCAACATTACTCCAGCACAGTGGCCCTTCGCAATGTTGCCTATAAAATGTAACCTATAGTATACCGACTTGTTCAATAACAATAAGCACGGGTTGGAAGAAGGAATCTCCTTAAAAAGCCGGCGATGGTGATCTTTCAAAAACAAAATACAAATTAACCAGTAAGTAATTGTAAATACGGTGTACATCCCTTGTATCTAGAATTTCTCTCTCTCTCTCTCTCTCTCTCTCTCTCTCTCTCTCTCTCTCTCTCTCTGCGCATAATATTTGCATTAAAAAATGAAAATGTTCGCATGTCCAATAAAGGCCAACACGATTTGGTGCTCAACAGGCGTTCACCAGTTTCTGTTTCGGGGTATGGTAATAACGCCGGTCACATGGCCTATAGTTTCACTTTGATTTCAAACCTCTATTAATATACAGGTAGCAGGTATTTTGGTGCATACCTGTATGAAATGATTTTATTTCTGTCTAAATCATCCCTTTGAACATATTTCTGAACATGTATGCAGACAGAGCTGTATCCATCGTTAGCACATAATTCAAAACGAAAATATACTTCGACCATGTCACATACCTATAGAGAAAACAGATATTTTATAAATTTATTGCATGCTATTTCACCTTCTAAAGCCTGAAATTGTCATATCACTGTGTGCTGTTTTTTTGCCAACAGGTACAGGAATGGCGATCAACCTCAACGACGATTTTGCATACTTTGCGATGAGTTTAACCAAGAAAGGTCACAGAAAACAAGGCATTCAACGCAGAATTTTCCAGGAGAGGTTCAAACATGCTGGTAACAGAAACATTGGTATTAACTCTATTGACGAACGTCGCCAAGAGGTTAATACTGAAATTGGTTTCAAGCTGATTTCTTACCAAGTGTCCTGTGTCCGGGGATTGGTTGATCGAGATGCATTGCCAAGTGTAGGCACGCTTCAATCATCAAACTTTAAGATTCTTCCGCTAAGCAGCGTGTCTTTTGATAGCGTTGTCAATTATGACGCAAACGTTGTAACATTTCATAGGGGTTATTTCCTAGAATTGTGGTGCAAAAGTACTGGATGTGTTACTTTTGTGTCGGTCAATGAAAACGGCGACATTGTTGGTTATGTAAACGCCCGTCCATTTATGGGTGATTTTGCCGTAGTACCACTTATCGCTGACAATACAGAAATCGCAGAATCGTTGTTCCTCACTCTTATTCATCACTTGCCCGATGATGCATTCGTAAAGTTACACCCTGTCGTACAAAACCTTGCCGCGGTTGAGTTGGCAAAAAAGTATAACATCCAAGGATTAGTATATACTATTACCTGTCATTTCAACAAAAACATAATACCTGTAAAGCTTGACAAAGTATTTTCTGTATCAACGCCAGAAGCGATTTAAAGATTATACTTTCAAGTTCTTTCTTTTTTAGATTGTTTTCAACATTTTATTGGTTGTTAAAGGGTTCCATGTATTTTGATCAGGCCGGAGGCATTACTTAGATATACTAAAACCAATTTCACCTACGCTTGGCAACAAGGCAAAGTACTAACATTGATAGCTATGAATATGTATGCCTGTGCATATCAACACAAATTACTTGAGGTACAAATAATTAGAATCGTGTATTTGCAATCTTCAGACTAATTTTTCATTAGGTCTTCACTCTCATTTATATGAATGGGACGTATCATTCTGATATAATCTTAGGTGGTATTGAAATTTGATCGAAGTTATTTGTGTAGATGGCGACACTTTGAAGGAACTCAGAGCGTTTTTTGTAACATCGTAGATTTTTCAGTATTATAGGTACCTTTTCTGATAAAAAAAGATCGCATTGCTTACTCATATCGAGTAACATGATGCCGTCTCAATAATTGACCATGATAAATCAACGCTCTTGCTTGATCTTTACAGACCTAACAATTTGATGGTTCAGTACTTTCCTGACGCTTTTTGTTAAGGGACGATTGCAGGTGATTAGCAAAGGTGTCTTGAAGGTGTTATCAGTAAGGCCTTTGTAAACCTTATTGACTCCTCTTGAGACTTTGGCCTTGAAAATAACATTCCTGTTTTAACAGTCACCTTACTATGGATTTACCCGGCAATTTCAAACAACTGGTCGATCTTTACACGGGTTTTTGGCGATTTCTCTTCTAATTATGCGATCCAATGTATCAGTGTAATGTATTCTGTCATCGGAATTTCACCAACATTGAAGAGTTTTATTCTAAAGAACAAGCTTTCCAACGATTTGTCAACATGTACAGAAATGATGTTCAATGTCATATATGTGTGAAACAATTTTAATATACTGATAATTGTGAGTATCTTGGGTATTCAGACACTGAGAAATGTAAATTAGGCCGTGGGCTAGAGGGCTCAACGTGCACCCCCAACCCAAGGATAACAAACCTGTATTTTTCAGAAGCCTTGGGATCCCTAGAATACGAAATGGAATTTTAACAGAAAAAAATATAGGGATGCAATAGCTGTTACAGTCATGTTTTGAAGGGTACCGCAAAATCACGATTTTGCGACCCACATGCATTTTCGTCAAATCTGTCTTCTTGTAAGTCATCTGCTGAGCTTATTTTTAACATAACCTCACTTGTTTGGTATCATTAGAAAGGCAATTTATTCTTCTTTAAGATGACATATTGTACTATGCAATATCTTCTACAGTTTTTGTGAAATATGACCAAAACTTACCCCATACCCCAAAGTTTAACATCGCAAATTACAGTAAATCTCAAATTCTACCAATATTTTAGCTAGGCATAATAAAAATGCAATGCTTTGTATGAAATCTGTTTTATTTGGTACAGGGACATGTCAGAAATATGAAATAGACTTTTAACAGGAAAAATATTGGGACTCTACAGCTGTAACAGTCATATTTTGAAGGGTACCGCAAAATCACAGTGTTGCCGACTTGCATGCATTTTTGTTAAACCTGTCTTCCTATAAGTCATCTGCTGAGCTTGTTTTTGAATATAACCTGACTTGTTAGGTATCATTAGAAAGATAATTTACTAGTCTTTAAAATGACATATTGTAACATGCAGTATTTGTATAGTTTCCATGTAATATGACCAAAACTTACCTATTCCCAAAAGTTTACATCGAAAACTACTGTCATAGCTAATCAAATTCTACCAATTTTTTACGTAGACATAAAAATGGGGCAATGTTATGTATAAAATCTGTTTTATTTTAGTACTGGGACATTTTAAGAATCTGAAACAGACTTTGAACAGAAAAAAATTGGGACTTTATAGCTGTAACAGTTGTATTTTAATGGTACAGCAAAATCTCAGTATTCCTGACTCGCAGGCGTTTTTGTAAATCTGTCTTCTTATAAGTCATCTGCTGAGCTTGTTATTGATTATAACCTGGCTTGTTTAGTATCATTAGAAAGCTAATTCACTAGTTTTTAAAATGACATATTGCAACAGGCAATATCTTGTACAGTTTTCATGGAATATGACCAAAACTTACCCCATACCCCAAAGTTTGTATCGAATATTACTGTTACAACTAACGTCTAATTCTACCAATTTTTAACCTAAAGATAGAATATAGGGCAATGTTTTGTATGAAATCTATTTTATTTCCTACAGACGCATATCAGGAATATGAAATAGACTTTTAACAGAAAAATATTAGGATTCTATATCTGTAAGAGTAATTTTTGAAAGTACACAAAATCTCAGTATTATGCAGATTCGCATGTAATGACAGGGGGTGGGCCGGGGGATTTGGGAGGATCAATTTTTATAAACCTATCTTGGGGGGAGGGTAACTTTTTATAAACCCATCTTGGGGGAAGGGTCACAGATTTGGGACAGATTTGATTTTATGGCCAAACCTTTGAATTGTCCATGTGATATTTCCCCGAAATGGAAATCACCAATGAAATACGCCGATTCGTTTAAATACATACACATTATCCGCAAGTTATCCACAACATTTCAGTGAAATTCCGAAATGAATTTCTTGTACACAAATGCATATTTTACTTCCTAATTCAAGCAAAGTATATTAAATACATTATCAAACGTATGTAATATACAGATATAGCATGTTTTGTGGGGGAAAAATTGTCAATAATTTGCCTGATAGACTCCATGTATTATGATTGGAAATTTTTGGATGAAGCACTATATCAGCCACATCTTGCTTTCTTATAGTTGCACAAGATATGGTGACCCTCCCTCAAATGTATGAAATACCATATGTCGAAAAAATTCTTGCATGATAAATTGCGACTGTCCCTCCAAAACACCAGAGCTCCCCTCTGTAATTTGTCCCTAACTAACCTAACAATTCAACCAATTGTTATGTTAAATTAGCTGATAGAGTTTCAGTTATTCCTGGGGAGAATACCGCAGTGGTTGGGGGGGGGGGGTCACGGACAATGGGGAAGGGTTACATTTTAGACAGCAGGAAGGGGGAGGGTCACATTTTACGGTACAGATGTGCGCGAAATTCCCATTAGGCTCCATTAACAGGGTGTGTTAGACTGTAAAGGTGTTTATTTCAAGGTTATTTTAATCTCTTCGTAAATTGAGACGCCAATACCACCGTTTCCATGTAAATGTTTAAATAAAACAAAATCAGGCGGTGGGTGGCCTATAGAGAAATTTACCGGCATTTCACTCATCCATATAGAGGATTGGTGTTCCCCGGATGAGATACGTACCAAGGATGCCTGCTTGGTAGGGGCAGGTGGTATTTTCTTTGATGAGAATTTCCATTGCAAATTTCCCAAATTCATTCTTGACAAGGAACACCACACCAGCAGCTTAGCACTTTTAATTGTTATGTTTTTTGAGTGTTACCCATGGGCAACACAGCTTACTGGCTGACAATTACTAGTACGGTGCGATAATGAAGCAACTGTTCACACTCTTAATTCGAGCCTTACTCGATACCCATCGTGTTGAAATGAGCTGGGGTACTACGGTTTTTCACGGCGGCCAAACATCAGTTTCAACTTAAGGCTATTCATGTATCAGGTATTGCTAATCGAGCTATTGACGTACTTAGCAGTTGAGAGAGAGGGCCTATCCCTTCAGGGCTGGACATAAATTACAGGGGGTCGCCATTTTTTGCGCAAGCATTTTTGAAGGGTCATAAAATTTTGTGCAAGTCTATGGGGAGAGTCACCTTTTTTCGTGCATCAAAGCTAAACTTGCATGTGCACATATTGAAAAATATGGAATACTGAAAATAAGAAAAAATACCTCCTGGCACTTTCATTTTCTGCCATTTCCAGTTTTGAGGCGCCCTTGGGGCGCAAGTTTTAGGGTATATTCAACAGTTTATTGATTATCCAAGCAGCCACATTCAGGTAAAAGAATTAGGTTATCATGATTTCTACTTACCCAACTCCTCTGTTGTGCATAACTTTCCCTTATAATGACTAAAAGTTTCAACTTAGCCTTTCAATAACAATTTTAGAGATAACTTATTTGATATCATTTTCCCATTGGCAATACATTGGGTATCGGTCGATGCCAAACGTTCATGTCACTGTATGTACATTTTAATTTTTTGAGGAATTTGACAAAATACAAACTTTTTAAAATAGTGCATAGTGTCAACAATAACAACTAGAAGCTTCAGGTCAAACAACTTTTGAATAGCAATGTGTTATTTGTAGTTTCCTCATAGCCTACAATGTATAGTGAATCAACATTTAGGTGAAATTCCAAAATCAAATTTCTTGCACACAAATGCACTTGTAACCACCCTAGTCTAATCAAGTACATTAATATCAATAATTAAGATATACAAAAATACACAGATTTGCCGAGTTTTGTATTAAAAAAAATTATTCATAGTTTCCTCATAGACTACAATGTAGTGGATCAACATTTCGGTGAAATTCCAAAATCATATTTCTTGCATACACATGGACTTGTAACCACCATAGTCTAATCAAGTACATTAATATCAATAATCAAGCATACATAATTACACAGATTTAGCTAGTTTTGTATTTAAAAAAAATATTCATAGTTTCCTCATAGACTACAATGTATAGTGGATCAATATTTTACGCGAAATTCCAAAATCAAATTTCTTGTACACAAATGCACGTGTAACCACCCTCTTCTAATCAAGTACATTAATATCAATAATCAAGCATACATAATTACACAGATTTACCGAGTTTTGTATTTAAAAAAAAATATTCATAGTTTCCTCATAGACTATAATGTATAGTGGATCAACATTTTAGGCGAAATTCCAAAATCAAATTTCTTGTACACAAATGCACATGAAACCACCTTCTTCTAATCAAGTACAATTATGTCATTTATTCAGGGTCCATATATGCAGAAATAGTACTGGTCCCGCTTGCCGTTACCTGTGTCTGTGCTCGGCCAACAAATTGCGCCAATGGCAGCAAAGCCATTATCACGCGTTGTGCTGCGGTTACTCGCGGCTTTGCTGATCACAGCGCACTTCATCTGCCGCAGTTTCGTGGTCTTTTATCACGTGAGAGATGTATTTGAGACTGCCTCATATCTGGAGTGGTCCCCTGCCCAATTTCTACCGTTGGCTGGGCTGCTCACGAAAATAGGATCAGGTATGGGCTATTGTAAGCATGGCTATCATTGGTCAATTGTAGAGGTGCAGTAATCACATGTACATTGACTTTATTTCCGACTTGGAGCTACCTTCGAATTTAGATTTCGTAATGCCAATGGAGTAATTTACTTCCATAGTTTCCCGAATCAATCATCCTATGTCAACACTGAATGAAAACAAAATCGTGTATTTTTGCAGAGTCACCTGTGTTTTTAATATTCTGCTCTCCGCGTATGCGCCCAATGGACGTATGTACATATGCCTGATGAAAGTCAGGAAATCAAATGTCTAAAAAGACTATGCCATGTCATCTTCGGCGTTTGATTTTACTGTGAAAATTTACAGCAGTTCATCTGTCACTCTCCAAATTCATACCGGATACTTCGTCTGCTAAAAATGCTCATTTCATTTCTCATTTCGTGTGATTTTCGGCTGAGTTGGTGAGACACATCGCCAAAACATGGAAGCGTGAGCAACATTCCAGTCACCTCGCTTGGGTAGGCGGAACCAACGTCAATAAAGTAGAGGTGCCCAAGAGGTGAATGGAATGTTGCTCATGCTTATGTTTTGGCGATGTGTCTGTCGAATTCGGCCGAAAATCACACGAAACGTTTTTGAAGCAGGTGTGAATTTTGAGAATTTCAACATTTCAACATTTTATTAGTACTCAACATACACTATCAAGAGTGTTGCAAGGTACAGTACTCGTAGTACAAAGTGTGAAAATTACATAATTACACAACTGAATTGCATCAGTAAATGCAATAAATGCAAAAATGAACAAACATGAGTAAATAGCTTTGCAAAGTATCTAACTACGACTTGGGTAGAGTCACTGGAGGAAGCAATTGTATTTTTTCAGGAAAACTGCTAATGGTAATGTATTGTAACTCATGATGTTGTTGATAACAGCTCTTCTCTTGTAAACATCAGTGAGTCCGTAATCTGTAATTTCACAACTATTGCATAAATGTTTTCTTTCCTTGGTAAATTTCACTAGACAAAATGCTTGATATGCGCTTAGCATATTTACGTATATTGAAATATATGGAACAGAATACTAATTGCATATGAAGTGTATACCTTTGTATATGGAACATTCCAATACGTTGATATGCGTAGCGTATTTCTATGCAGATCATGAGTATACGTTATGCAGATGTTTGCACTCTAAGTGTACACTGTATTTTGGCATTTTATTAGCATACGTACTGTATACTGAATGTATTTGACACATGTACAGAATCAGCATATGTGTATATATTGTTGTATATCAAGCATTTTGCCCAGTGTTAGTATAAGAAAAAATTAGATGCCATTCATCATCTTACTCATTCATATTACATCTGTAGTACGACAAATTCTCTCATGTAAGGGAATTTTAGGAGTTTTTCCTACCTAGCTCAATTTCTAAATTGTGGTCACTAACACGAAACTTTGTAAGACAACACCTCAGGCCAAAGTCAGAAATATTATGCAAATAATTTTCCATGGTACAATTCGATTTAAACACTCTGTAAGTACGTAATTTATTACCATTACCAGTCTTTCTTTCATCATTATAAAGTTGACTCATCCAGGAGTCAATGTAATCTTTCTCCAATTTCTTTCGTACACACTTGAAAAGCTGAAACTTTGATTTTACAACAAAAGATTTGAAGAAGACATTTCTCTAATAACAACTACCTGTAATTCTAGTAATGAAATTTATCCAACTTGAATCACATTTGATATTTTCATTGAAAGCTTTCTTAAGAATGTGGTTTTCTGAAAGGCATGTAAGTCTGAACCAATATTTCAATACTGATATGGTGAGATGGATACAAAATGGAAACCTTCCCAGCTCTCCTCTAATTGCAGCAAGAGGAGTGCGTTTGCTAACTTTCAAAACAAATCGGTAATATGAAGTACACAATTTTTCAAGAAAATTATCATTACTTGAAATTTCACTTGCCAAATCTCTGATCCATATGAGAGAATAGGAACAAACAGCGTGTCAAATAATTTTATGCAGAGAGCAGGAGTAACCATTTTTTCTTCTAAAATGGATTTTCTAATACTGAATGAAGCCTTCACTCCTGTTTTTCCTTAACTTTAATTGGTTATTTTAAACTTGCCATTTGGAGTAAAAACTATACCTAAACAAGTGAATTCTTTGACTTGTTTTATGTTTTGATCGTGCAATTTGAAAGCTTTATTCTTGATCAAGCAGTTACTTTTGTTGAAAATCATTGTACTTGTTTTGGAGATATTTACACTGAGACCCCACTGTTGACAGTATGAATCAAGCTTATTTAAGCAATTTTGTAGACCTCCTGCAGTTTTTGAAATCAGCATTAGATCATCAGCATACAGAATACAGTTAAGTTTGACACCAGCAATGTCGATTGGGTAACCAGAGACCTCTCCAAAAATATCAGGACAATCATTTACAAAAATATTAAACAATGTTGGTGAAAGATTACATCCCTGTTTAACACCACAGGAAGTTGTAAAGCTTTGAAAAGACTCAAGGCAATTTTACCTTATATGTGACATTTTCATACATAGTCTTAATGATGTTGTAAAAAATACCAGTGACACCAATATTTTGTAACTTTCAAAGCAGCGCATTTCTCCAAACACTACCAAATGCCTTTCTGGAGTCAAGAAAAGCTGCATATAATAGACATCAAATCAGGTCCAATAATCGTTATCATTCAAGGTAACTATGAAATTTACCAGGTCCAAGGAACATATCGATGATGACAAAGGCAATGGGGTCATCTTGAACCACGAAATAGTGGTGGTACCAGGTGTCCGGAATGGGTAAGCGTACCCTGCCAGCTAGCCGCACCCGTCAAGATTGACCCAAAGCGACAAATCCATTGTTATTTGGTGAATTCACCAAATTACTTTTGTGAGTCAAAATTTTGTATGCTGTCACTCATCATTCGAGAAACAGACAGGTCATATTTTGATACAACATCTCCGTATCTACCGTAGAACTTCTTAAATGATTTCACTAATCTACTTTCTGAGAATCCTTGCCTCACTAACTTTTGAGCTAATAGGCTGTGTCTAACTCGAAAGTCTTCATATGAATTGCATGCTCTACTGTATCTAAGGAGTTGTGAAATATACACACCGTAAGCTGGAGATGATGATATATTGCTCGACAAAAAGGGAAAGTTTATGATTTCAAAATTGAAATCGTCTCTTTTGTCATACAGCTTTAGTATATAGTGTATGTATTATGTCTAATTTCAAACAATACGTCTAGGTATATTGCCGAGTCCACACTTTCAGTTGTTTCTTTTATTTCTAAATCATCTGGGATGTGGTGTAGATAATTGGATATACCAGGATTGTTTAAACTGATGAGATCATCAATATATCTATGGGTGTTGTTAAAGCGCTTGGCAATCCTTTTACACCCAGATTTCTGAAGTGATTGCATGAACTCTGCTTCATACGAATACAAAAATAAGTCTGCAAGAAGTGGGGCGCAGTTTGTGCCCACGGGAATGCCTATGGTTTGCCTGAATGTCATGCCGGCAAACTTGATGAGTATGTTGTCAATTAGGAAATATAGCATTTGCATCACCTCAACGTCACTGTATTTGAGTTTGGCATCGCTGTTGTTGGTGAAATAGCCTAAGTTGCGCTTGATGGCAATGTATCAATACGGCTAGTTTTCAATCCCACAACAACGGCATCAATGCACTGTTTCTTGATGGCAAAGCCTTCTTTTACAAGAATGGTTGTCGTAGGTATACAACGACTACCATTCTTGTAAAAGAAGGCTTTCTTCACGAGAGATGATAGCCTGTCTTTAAGTTTGTGATGTGGGATGGTTGTGTACAACGTTGAAAAATCAATGTTTGCATTGAATTGTACATGTTTTGTTATTTTGTAAAATATGTAACAATTCTTTGGAGTTCTTTAATATCCACGTTTGATTGACCCCACTAGTTTCATAAACTTTGTCACAATATCGTACCAAACCAGATTTAATGGTTGATAAGATGGTTAAAGTTGTGACAAGCGTTTTGTTGTACACTTACTGGAGCCAGCTATGAAATGTTGTTTATAGGGATTCTTATTGATCTTAGGAATCCAAGATAGATTAGGTAATACCTTGTCATATTGCGCTAACTCGATGCCAAATTCACTCAAAACTGTTGAATGGTTCTGCAATATTTCCTCTTCAGATAAGGTTGAAAGAGAGTATGTTGTGCTACTCTCATCATCTGAGTTAATCTGAAGTTCGTTCTTTAAACATTGAATGTATATTGCTTGCAGACAAAAATGATGTTATTTGATGCTTTGTCTGCAGGCACAACAACATATTTATCGTGTAAAGCATCGAGACATTCCCGTACAGAAGGGTCATCGAAGGCAGATGTAGTGTTGATGACAGGGTGTGAAGAACGAAGACGTGAAAATGCGAGATTTTACCTTATCACGGACTGTGCGAAGCCAGTCCGAAAGACATCCAACGTCTTCGTCTTCGAGGGCAGCCCACTTCTTAGCAAAAGTCTCAGCAGCATCCATAATTAACTTAAAGTTAAAGTTCCAGTTTACTTTGGGTGGCTTGTGATATTCGGGGCCAAACTGGAACAGCTGCCGAAGCTTAGGATGTGTTACTATTTTCATGTCACCTGTTATTGTATGACCGTGAGGTTTGTAACAAAAGGGAGATGACATACAATCACAAGTACCATCATGAACACTGTTCCTAATATCAGTTTCTTTCAAGCCATATTGTAATTAAACAATTTCCTACCTATGGTCTTAGAATAGGTATAGGACACTATAGAGGGTCTTGAAATGTAAAACAAGGTGGTACTTTGTCCATAACGTCCTTGTTGTGTAAGATATTGCTGATGTTAATCATGTCAATCCCTTTGTTAACAAACCTCAAGGAAAAAAACAATCTCTGCTGACTGTTGATGCTTTCCGTCCGAACAAATTTGAATAGGCGATAGTTGCCTATATCCATAATAATGGCGATTAACCGGTATTCGGGCAGCAGAGGGTCGTATACATTCATAGCTTCAACGGTCAGGAGAAGTGATCTTAACTTCTGCAAGGAGCATGCAAACAATGCAGTTCTTACCTTGTGAACACTCAAAGGTTGATTTTACATGGGTAGTAGATCACTGAACTGAGGATTACTGCTGTTATTGCTGTGTCGATGCCATGACTTCGTCGTCTTCTCTGATGAGAATTAAACAAACCCATGACATTGACAGTCTTTCCTCTGGGGCTAGATAGGTTACCCACACCTAGTATGTTATCATTACAGCCATAAGGTATAGCTGTGCCAAGTTCAGTGATCCCAGTGGTGTTCACATTGTTTGCGATAACTCTTACTCAGTATTGAACTATTAGAAGGATGGTAAATTTTTTCTAATATTCTTACTTTCATGTTCAGTACTGAGTGAAGAGGACTATTGAAGTGAGTGTAAAGGCAGGTTGGCAGATTGTTGTTAATGCCTGACCTATGCCCACACGTCCTCTTAGAAAGTTTGTCCCCGGTCTCTCCAACATATATAAGACCACACAAAGTGCACTCTATGCCATAAATGATGTTCAAAGATTGGCATGAAAGGGACTCAAAGGCCTTTGTGTGGTACGACTTTTTGGACAGATTACTCCGTGTCACAGCGTCAGTGACCAGAATATCACATGTCTTGCAATTCCTAGTCAGACACTGTGACACAGAACAACAAGAAATTTCCAGATTTTTTCTTCCTACTTGCATACACAGTTTTGGTAACAGCTGTTTTTAGTAGAGTCTGAAGTTCTTCTGTTCTTTCTAAAACCAAACTGACATTGTGAGATGAGAATGATAGGGAACGATCGACGGTTGCATGATAGATGAACTTGCTAATTTTCACAGAAAAATCGAACGCCGAAGATGACATGGCATAGATTTAAAAGTGAAGCCGTGCAAATAACTACAACGTCCGATGCTTCGTCTAATTTCCGAGCTTGCCACAATACAAATGTGCTGATCACATGATCTTATCAGGTGACTATGTTCATTAATATGCAGTCAAAATTCTAACAAATATTAGGGAGCCGTCATTATATACGGCCTGGGGATCGGAGGAATGTGAGGGGGTCACTCAAAAAATTCAAAACTTCAAGGGAGTTGCTCAAAATGTGTAGAGGAAGGAGAAGGTTACTCAATTTTTTGTGCGAAATAAATTGAAACACCTCTCAGATTGCACCATTGCACACATCAATTTCTCAAAATGTTCGATGCGAGAGGGGGAACTCGTGCCCTCCCCTTAGGGTGTTCTAACTGTTACTAGTAAAAGACAAATGAAAAATGCCTTTCAGATTGTACCATTGCACACATCAATTGCCCAAAATTTTCGATACGAGAGGGGGAAAATCCCTCTCGTGCTCTCCCCCTTGAAAACCCTCCCGTGCTCTCCCCCTTAGGGTGTTCTAACTGTTACTAGTAAAAGACAAATGAAAAATGCCTTTCAGATTGTACCATTGCACACATCAATTGCCCAAAATTTTCCATTCAAGTTAGGGGAAGCCCCATCTGATACTTTTTCCCTCGGCCTCCTGCGTGTTATCCCTCACCCTGTACTTTCAAATTCTGCTAATGATTTAACGATTTTCATTAGATGCCCTAATGAAAATCCTGTCATGATACTCATCTAAAATTAAACAATATACTGTATGGTTGGGTAATGGTTATAGCGTGAGCTTTTATATTTGTGTTTTGTTGTGACTTTGAATTCCATTTTTATGTTTTCACCTTTTTGAA
Source organism: Ptychodera flava (assembly GCF_041260155.1). Taxonomy (NCBI): domain Eukaryota; kingdom Metazoa; phylum Hemichordata; class Enteropneusta; family Ptychoderidae; genus Ptychodera; species Ptychodera flava. Next base: position 40,213,610 of record NC_091934.1, read on the forward strand.
CCGTCATGGGATGATAATCTAGCAGGGTACATAGTAAAGGTCTTTACTATTGCTGTATTTTGTAAATATTACAACTACATATCGGCATTTTGCATTATTTCTAAGTGCGGGGTCAGTCAAAATTTCAGAGTTAGAGGGGGGTTACTCAAATTCATCATGGTCTGCTAGGGAGGTACTCGAAATTTCGGTGTTATGGATGAAATTCCCTCTCCCCCCCCACCAGGCCGTAAATAATGAGGCTCCCTTTGCCCATATCTGACCCCATTTCGTGAGCAGCGCAGCCAGCGGTAGAAATTGGGCAGGGGACCAGATAACCTTATACAGTGCGGTATTCTCACCGAGGTCACACGGTCTTGCTTGTTTCTTTTTATCGAGAGTTGTCGATTATAACGCTACAATGCGGTTAGCCTACAGCTGAACGTGCACGACTTCTTTAAACTCTAAGACCTTAAAGATTGTGGAAGTATCGAACTTCAATGACATGGCGAGGTAGGTAGTTTAATTTGGAGGTTGAAGCGAGCGAGTTCTACCTCAAGGCTAGACGTATAAGCAGACCTGGGTCGGTTGTATGGCACGATGGATCCACAGTGTAAAGTTTTCCGGTCTATGACCTCTCTAGCATTTTCACCATTCCTTCCGACATAGCTTTGAACACTTTTTGCATTTAATCGCCTATGTGGTATACGCAGAAAGAATAGGATGTATGACACGGTCCTGCTTGTTAGACCTTGAATACAATTAAGTGCGGAGTTAACAGTCAAATAAAATGTCCACGTCGACAGCTGAATACCTCTTTACCTTTAACACCCAAGTGCGAACCAGCATTTATTCTCAATGTCAACTCAAAACTCTCTGGTAAGTCTGCGTTCACAAGTAACGGTTAGGGGGCGGGGGGCTGGACGAATCACGATTGAAATCTTATTTTTTCAGATCCCCATGATACCCTCAAAAATTTTTAAAGCCCCCACGTATGTGACCAGACATGTCCAAGTCCCTCAAAAAATATAATAACATAATAACAATTGCCTTCCTTTCAGTTCCGATGTCAAAGTTCACATTGCCACAAAAGAAGACATGACAGCAGTAAGTGCCATTACAGTGGCAGTAGACTGGAACTATCCTGTCGAATATCTTGAAACGTTACGTCTCCTGGACCCAGAGGGCTTCTTTGTTGCCAAGAAAGGTGACGAGATAGTTGGTGAGTTTAAGTTTCCCAATCGAACCAAGATTAAGGGACAAATATTTTTTACCAGAATATCAACCAAATTTTAAATGAAAAGTCTTCATTCTGTGATGGAAAGCCGCTCGAAAGCTCAACTGCTTCAAAGGCAATCAAGGTATTGAGAACCAATTACTTACAGCACCAATTTCTGAATACCTGTTACATGCTAACTATTCTTATTTGTAAAGATATTTAAATCTGGTTTATCGACAGTCATTTCTCCTTTAAGTGTGCTTCATATCTCGTTGAAGACTTAGTATTCAGGCTGCCAATACAAATAACACATATAGGATTTCTAATCAAGATACAATCAAATACCATAACATAGTTGTATATAAAACTGTACGAGATGTTAATAATAATAATATGATAATAATACTTTATTTCCACTGGTAGGGCCTCTGCCCATCACACACAAAATAATTACACATTTTTGCAGAGAGAGAAAAAATATTACAAAGGTCATTGTAAGCATGATAATATCGAAGCTATAAGCAGCATATTTAAATACAACTCTGTTATTGTGTCTTCTTTACAAAGAAATGTCTTTTCTTAAATGACTTGTGAACAAAATTGACAACTTATATTGTACTTGTTGATTTTTACATGCTAATGAGGCAAAACACTTACCACGTGTAGGGTAAAACCGGTATCTCTGAGGATTCAACTCAGATCTGTCATTTTCGTATGGTGGACATAACAATAGAAAATGGCACTCGTCCTCTACGATTGAAACACCTTGACTTTTACAATACGTGCAAATTCTCATATTGACAGGCACAGGTGGATTAAAACGGCGTCCCTTTTCAACTGCTAATCAATGGCTTGAACACCTAAGCTTCGCAAAGTCATATTTGTATTTCGTGATATTAATACACGACAGATAGGTTTAAGGTTCAAGCGTTACTTTAAATTGAGCATAGCTTCGCAATCGTTGGGAGTCTGTTAATGCAGCTGACCATTCTTGCCTATAGTAATCTTTTAACGTTTCGTAAAACAATTTCAAGAAATACTATGATTCCCAACCTGTTGCTCAATTCACACTGTTACAAAACCGAGTCTGTATAACAATTCTCTTATTCTTGTGACCCAAGTAATTCTACAAGAAGAGTACAAGACTCTTAGCATCTCATAACAAGCTCGAGGATACCGACTGGTATCCATTTCAATGACTTTTAGCCAATACAGATGTATCGAAGAGTTTAAAGTACAAGAAGTACGCCCAATTTCTTTATAACAACTTGTATTTGATAAAGGGCCTTGTTTCCCTTATTGGCTTGTGACCGAGATAGACGTGGTGGAAAGATAATACAGTGCTTTACCACATTTACTGGCATCCCCTTGTAAACCCACTTTCGTACCCTCTTAAAATACTCCAATTTTTAAAACAATTGTTTAGACTTGTCATTGACATACACCAATTATTACAGAACAATTCAAGTTGATTCAGTTTTCTTGTAATTTTATGGGAAGATCTGCAGCATCAGGTACGTCATCTGCGTACATAAGAATACCTATATTGTTGAAATCATTGTTCAAAAACATTACCCCATTATCAGCAAACATCCTAGCCTTTTTCCACCTTTACAATTAAAATAGTATGTGAGGCCACCATTACATAGAACACACGATTCGATATTTTGGTACATAGACCTCAGAATTTTCAAAATATTCCCATGAAAACAAGAGGATATCAGTCTAAACCGTAAATACTTGTGTGTTACACGATCAAAAGCTTTAAAAAATCAATATATATATATATATATATATTTGTGTACAAGATATTGTAAAGTAAACATATTGTCCATAGTACTATATTCCTTACAGAAACCGGCCTATACTTCATTAATTATACCGTTCTCTTGTGTCGAATTGCTCTCTCTCTCTCTCTCTCTCTCTCTCTCTCTCTCTCTCTCTCTCTCTCTCTCTGCGCAGAATATTTTGCATAAAAATAAAATTGCAATTACAAATGGCCATTAAAAGGTCGATTCAAATATAAGTAGCAGATATTTTGGTGCATACCTGTAAATTTCTGCCTTAAGTCATCCCTGTGAACACATTTCTGAAGATGTTAGCAGACAGAGGTGTATCCTTCGTTGACTCGTAACTCAAAACCAAAATATTTTCAATCCTGTCACATACCTATAGAGAAAACAGATGGTTTCTCTATAGAGGGCAATTTTTATCACAGAAATGGAGAAAGCTACCAGACAATTAAACCATGCAAATTGCTACTGACTGACTGTTTAAAGTCATCTCCAGCTTGTGATTACATATGTTCCATTACAAAGTGTGGTATTAAAAACTGCAAAACTTGCAGTATGCTCATCACTACAGAACAGTTCAGTAGTAGTTTGACAGGGAAGACCTATTCTACCAAATGTCTGGAACCTCTTGATTGCACTACCAAAAACGTAATTTATGGAATTGAGTGTTCTTTGTGTCAGCTCATTTATGTTGGTGAAACAGGAAACAGCTTACGATCTAGAATGAACGGACATCGCCGTGGAGTGAATCGATCTTTGGATGTGCAACTTTATAAGCATTTTAACCAAAACGATCACTCCACTTTGTCTATGCGTGTCCGTATTCTTGAAAAAATATACCATCCAACCAACAGCCCCACACTTAGTTCACCATTACGTAGACAGAGAGAATACCACTGGATTAGACAGTTAGGTACCGCAATGCCTTATAGTTGTAATGACAACATCAAAGATATAGGCAATCTCTCAAGTCCTGGTTGTTCAGAAGTTAATGTGATGGGCCTCTTTGAGTCTTCTGTCCGTAGAAGACGTAGTCATGGACATAGGCGTTACCATCGGCCTAAATTGAATACAGCTACCTCCAACTGCCATGACAAATTTCATGATATGCTTCTTATATTACAGAAGCCTTTAGGTCTCCATCACATTCGTACTTCATTATTTGCTCTTTCCATCAAGGACTTGAGAAGGTTGCATGCCTATACATTGGGATTGTCTTTGACAGATCCGAACAAACAACACTACAGACTGGTCAGTATTATTGCTGATATTGCACTATACAGACTATACAAGCCTGTTCGTGCTGAAACTATGACTGATGATCATCGTCATTTCATACATCTTCCATTTACTAACAAAGGAACTGATGCCATTAATATCAGCAATATACTTCACAACAAAAATGTTACATCAACTATACCTATTTACTTTAAGAACCAGTCTGTACCTATTCTGTCATATCGGTACATCAAGACAATCTCCAATACAATATTCAATTACAGTAAGGCATTGCGGCACTTAAATATTGATGAATTCCTTCAAACACCAGCGTCCTGTGACTGCTCTACATCTCCCTTCAAATATATTTCAGTTGGCCATGTCATCACTGGTGATCTGAACTTGGTTGAACATCACCACCTTCGTAAGATATTATCTTGTGGACCCAAGTTCAGAGAACCTCGCAGGATCAACTGGAACCATAATTTTAAGATCATTATGGACTCTGTTGAAGAATATGCCAGGAAATGGGCTAAAAGGGAGGATGTAGAGCTAGACACACTGTCAGAATGGGTCAAATCTGTGAGGAAAATAGTTCGTGGCCGTATTGGTCGACTAAAATCACATGTTTGCAGAAGACCCTATTCTGTATTTAAGGTAATATGCACCTCGAAAGTGAAAGACTTAAACTTTTGCTAAAACTTTCCTCAGTGAAACTTTTAACCATTCTCTTACCGAAGCAAGAATAAAAATCAGGGGTCACCGTGCAAACTTTGGTACTAGAGAGACAAACAACTTGCGATTTCTCGATATTTGAAATTCAAAATGGCCGCCATCACTGTGTTAACTCTATGGGAAAAAATAAAATTTTCGATTTTCGAAAAACTAATACGGTGAAAACTCTTCTTTCGCCAAGAGCTTCAAAATGAGTCCCCACAAGTGGTAGGTCAGAAGAGAATTGATAAAACTTGAAGGGCCGAATTTCTGTCCCCGAGGTGCATTCTACCTTAAAGATCCTGATGCTGTTAAGTGTTTGAATGACATCCATGACAAATATGTTGTCGTCCCTGCTGATAAAGCTGCCAATATTATTGTATTTGTCTGTAAGAAGTATTATTTTGAATGTCTTAAAGACGAACTTGGTGTAACTAAGACCTCTACCAACTCCACTTACAGACAATCAATGTTCAACAAATCTGAAATTTTGGCAAACCATAAGTCATTCATGAATAATTTTAATATCACAACAAAGGATGACCATAATAAGTTGCCTAGCTTATACTGGATGCCAAAGCTCCACAAACACCTTACAAAGCTAGGTTTATCGCAGGATATTCAAAATGTTCAACAAGAGAGTTATCGAAGATACTGACTTCTGTTCTTTGTACTGTTAAACGGGGACTTCAAGCATACTGTGATGTTGTCTTTTCTCGGAGTGGTATAAATCAAATGTAGATATTAAAAAATTCGAAGGAACTCTTGGAAAATTTGAAATCAAGATCTGTTTCAAAAATAACATCTATTAAAACTTTCGATTTATCCACATTGTATACCACAATACCACATGATAAATTGAAAGAACGCTTGAAAAACGTCATCAACCAAGCGTTTTTCTACAAAAACGGTTCACGCCGTTACAAATATGTAGTATTAGGGTATAATTCTACATATTTTGTTTAAAATGTTACTAACGCTAAAGTGTTTTATACCGAGAAAGACATTATCAGTATGCTTGATTTCCTCATCGACAACATATTTGTAGAATTTGGAGGACACATTTTCCAACAGTGTATAGGAATTCCTATGGGCACTAACTGTGCTCCCTTGCTTGCAGACTTATTTCTGTTCTCATGCGAGGCAGAATTTATCCAGAACCTAATCAAACAGAAAAAGGTCTCTGTAGCTCAAACTTTCAATCTAACATATAGATACATAGACGATGTTATTTCAATGAATAACTCTGAATTCAGTGAATATCTCGCTATGATTTATCCTCCAGAATTGGAGATTAAAGAAACTACAGAAACGGCCTCTTCTGCTTCATTTCTGGACATTTTACTTGAATTTGACTCTAATGGTCACCTTTCTACTAGGCTATATGACAAGAGAGATGATTTCAACTTTAGTATAATCAATTTTCCACACCTCATCAGTAATATTCCACTTTCACTAGCTTATGGAGTATACATTTCCCAGCTTATTCGATATGCAAGAGCATGCAGTTCATATGGTGATTTTGTAGAGAGACATGGCCATCTCTCTTACAAACTGTTAAATCAAGGTTACACCAGAGCAAGACTTGTCTCTACATTCAAACGCTTTTTTGGCAGGTATCGTAAGCTGGTAGATAAATACAATATCTCTCTTCGACAAATGATCGCTGATGGCATCGGTGACATTGGGCCTTAGTTAGTGACCACTACCTATCTGACCTACAGATTGATATATGGCGGGTGCCACATGTGGGCAGGATGCGCTTACTATTTTCGAAACACATGGCATAACTTCTTGTTTCTTTCATGAATTTGACTTTGTTTGTGTACTGTCTATTTACTGTCTGTTCTGTGCTGTTTTGTGTCTATGTTTACAACTATTGTCTTACGAATTCTGACCTAGTGTTATTGGATTATGGAATAGTATGATTGCGATTATTTTATTAAGTTACCACATGCACATCTACCAACCAAAGGTTGAACTTGTTTCGTCTTATCACTGTGTGCTGTTTTCACCAACAGGTACAGGAATGGCAATTAACATCGACGACGATTTTGCATACTTTGCGATGAGTATAACCAAGAAAGGCCATAGAAAACAAGGCATTCAACGCAGAATTTTCCAGGAGATGTTCAAACATGCTGGTCACAGAAATATCGGTATTAACTCTATTGACGAACATCGCAAAGAAGTTAGTTCTGTAATTGGTTTCAAGCTAATTTCTTAGCAAAGTATCTTGTTTCCGGGGATTGCCTGATCGTGCTGCATTGCCAAGCATTAGCACGCTTCAATTATCAAACTTTAAGATTCTGCCGCTAAGCAGCGTGTCTTTTGATAGCCTTGTCAATTATGACGCAAACGTTGTAACATTTCATAGGGGTAATTTCCTTAAATTGTGGTGCAAGAGTACTGGATGTGTTATTTTTGTATCGGCCAATGAAAAAGGCGACATTGTTGGCTATGTAAACGCCCGTCCATTAATGGGTGATTTTTCCGTACTACCACTTATCGCTGACAATGCAGAAATTGCAGAATCGTTGCTCCTTACTCTTATTCATCACCTGCCCGATGACACATTCGTAAAGTTACACCCGGTCTTGCCAAACCTTGCTGCGGTTGAGTTGGCAACAAAGTATGACATCCACGAATTATTATATACATTCACCTGTCAATTCAACAAAAACATAATACCTGTAAAGCTTGACAAAGCATTTTCTGCATCATCGCCAGAAATTGTTTAAAGACTATAATTTGAAATGTTTACTTTCTAAGATTGTTTTCCACGAAATCATTAAAGTACCCAGACAAATTCGCATGGCTCGTGGCGTTGAATTTTCGTGCTCAAAACTCCAAGCCAGCATCTGCAGCATACACACAGTCAAACACTTATCCACTTTTCGGGATCGTAATTCTGTAATTCCGAACCTTAGTCTAAATAGCCCTTGGAAAATCAGCTGAAATATGTAAACGAACCGGAGATTTTGTTGACAAAAGGATATAAGGAATGAGCAATAATCAGAGTTCAGGCAGGTATAGGTCATTTTATTAGCGACGAAGTTACGTAACTGAGGAAGCTAATAGACTACAGAAGGCAAAATTGACGTCATTTCCGTCAACAGATTCCGTAAAACTATTTGTCACAAGTGTACGTCATTTCCATCAACAGCTTCCGTAAAACTATTTTTGTCACACCACGTGATCAGTGTTATGTAAAGACTAGCATACCACCACACCTTATTCACGCTGCACACTGTCAGCGAAAATATCTTGAGAAGGAAAGGAGAGATCGTGATGTGTACATGACCTCACAATAAAATTGAAGTTAGGGCGTGCGTGTGAGTGTATCGGCTTACATGAAAATGCGATAGAGAACGTCCATGCTCGATCAATTTGTTTTTGTCCTGTCAGTGTAAATTACGAGATTGGTGGACGGACATGTGAACACTATTGATCTTGGGTTTGTTTGTGGTCTTTGTCTGACATGTCGTTCCGATATCCTTGTTACTGCGCAGGAGAGAATGAATTACGTCCCTCATGAGTTTCAAATATGTCACAAAATACGAATTTTTGAGTGGATTTACGATTTTTTTAATGCCAGTTAGTAGAATTACGAGCGAAAATTTCAGCTTCCCGTGCAAGAAACCTCAGTCTGTAAACTTTTCACATGTTGTACCATACGAACAATGCTATGGCCTCTGAAAATGCTCAGTGTGTAAGCGTGTGGGAATTTTCTGATCCATTTTGATCCAAAAACATTAAACCATCGAAGAGACCGGAATCAATGTTCGAATTCAAAGAAGGTGATCTATCAGTTTAATCAGAGCAGTGTGACATGATTGATGATCTCTGAAGCCAGATTGGGACTCAACAATCAAATGATTCATTTTTTGATACACAGATCAACGGGCAAACCCACTAACAGATCTGCGAACAAAAAAAGTCATACCATCACAAGACAAATATACAAGACAACCATAAAAGTAACACGTTACATTAAATTGAAAAAAGATACACAAATCAAAAAAAAAGAGAACTGTTAAAATGACTTGATAAAATAATTTTAAAACTACACAGCGTGGAGAAAATATCTATATTACAATTGAAAGAGATATCGTTAAAAACAGACATGCATCTGGGCACTGTCGAGAATTTTCTGCAATTAATGGAACAGAAGTCTGGTTTAAAAAGAGGTTTATTGCGTAAATTTCTACTGAGGCATAAAAGCAAATTTGATTTAAAATATTTGGTGAATCATAATGTGAATGGATTATTTTGTATAAAAAGCACATGTCAAGGGTTAGTCTTCTATTGTATAACTTAGGAATGTTCAGAATTCTGCAATAAAATGGGTAGCTGGATTTAGTGCAGTGAACACTGAGTTTGCGACAAATGTATTTCACAAACTTAATTTGTACTCCCTCAATTTTTTCTGACAGGCCCTGCTGGTGGGGTGACCACACAACAGAGCCATACTCTAGAATAGATCTTACATAAACAAAATACAAAGAAATCTGTCATTGAATGGCTGGCAAAGACGCTTAATAAAACCAAGAGATTTGAAGGCTCTAGAAACAATGTTATTGATGTGAAAAGAATATGCAAATAGTTAAATAGGCTAATATACACATGCTTTTCAGGGATTTTAGAGAGGAAGGGCAAAATAGAAATTGGCCTATAGTTGTTACCATCGCTTTTGGAACCACCCTGGTGAATGGGAATAACACGGGTACATATTGGGAAGACCCCATTTGTTATTGACATATTAAAAATACTAGTAACACAGTAAGCAAGACACTCAATTATAAGATTGGGACGTACCATTATGATATAATCTTAGGTGGTGATTGCATTCGATAAATGTTATTTCTGTAGATGGCGACACTTTGAACGAACGCAGAGCGTTTGAGTAACAGCGTAGATTTTTCAGTATTATATGTAGTAATTTCTGAGTAATTTGATGCCCTGTCAATATTTGACCATGATAAATCAACGCTCTAGCTTGATCTCGAGAGACCTAAACTTTGATAGTTCAGTAATTTCCTGACGCCTTTTGTGACAGAATTTCGGTGATTAGTGAAGCTTGTCTTGAAGATGTTTTTATTGGGGCCTCTATAAACCATCTCCTTTGACTCCTGTTCTCCTGTTGAGACTTTGGTCTTGAAAATGACACTGCTGGTTAACAGTCACCTTACTAGGGACGTTAAGATATACCCGGCAATTTCAAACAGCTGATCGATTTTTTACGCGGGGTTTCTGCGATTTCATTCCTTCTTATGCGACCCACTGTATCAGTGTAATGTATCCTTGAATCGGAATTTCACCATGACAATTAAATAGGTATTTGTTAAACCTTCAATTCTAAAGAATTAGCTTGCCAATGATTTGTCATCTTTGCCACATTTATTGAATTCGGAAAAACCTTTGATCATGTGGATTGGAATTTTTTATTATACAAACTTTCATTAAATGCCATTGATGGCTACATGTATAAAGGTATAAGTGCCATGTATAGTAATACGGAGGCCGGTGTAAAGGTCAATGATTTGAATACTGAATGGTTTTGTCACATCGAGGCAATAACGTATGTCCATCCGCATTTGCTCTCTCCATGAATGATTTCGCTATGGGGAGGAAATTTCTCCCCAAAAGTATCATAGTCGATAATTACAATGAATCTCTCCTTTTGAGCTCTTGGGTTTATTAAATCAAAGTTAAAAAATCTGAAAAAATGGGGTTCACCACGTATACAAAGCTTTATGATTTATATGTAAATAGAACAATATTTGACTATGGTTCAGCTATTTAAGGTTATGGTAAACATCCAAAGTATGACTCTGTTCAAAACCATGTTTGACGGTTCTTTTAGGGTGAATTTACACCTAAAGATCGTGTGTCTGGTGACACAGGTTGGAATTTGTCAGGTGCGAAGACATTTGGAAACAAAGATATTGGAATATCTTGTTAACCTCCTTGTGAGGGCCTTGGGGAAGATAAGCATCTTTACTGAACCTCATCAGGCTACCCTCGTTAAATAAGGTTTAATAACGTAAAATAAAATAAATATAAGGGAAACAGACTAACAAAGAAAAAATTCTCCGGGGCTATGCTCTTCAGCAGTCTATTCAAATTGGTCTTCTGATATATGTGATATTTTTGATGACCTGAATTTTGATACAGATTGACTAATTCATGTGAACTGAAGTCTAATTTCAGGTCGTTTGCTGCTTAAACATTCAACAACTTGAACAGTGGACCAGTGTACGTCATCGTAACATTCGCAATAACACAACAGCTGACGAAGGCTGAGTGATTCAGTCGAAGTCTTCTACTGTAAGCATTTCGCCCCGAGTAACAGGAATTACGAAAAAAGAATGTTTCCAGGGCAAGGAAACAACATTTTTTGTTTTATTCAACAACTTGGTGAGAAAACTGAAACCCAAACTTAGAACGTATAAACTGATTACAATGTAGAGTGCTAGTATCAATGTGTAGAAATCGATCTTTATTGGCTTAATTTAGAGCTGTTGTGTCGTCTTTACGAACAGAAACCGGAAGATTCATGCGGAAAAGATGCTGACAGTAATAGAGTTGGTGTTTTCTGTGATCAAAATGCCATAGAAAATGAAACTCATCTTTTTCATTGTTATCTCTCTGATGATTTTAGGGAATGTATTCATTGTATTTGAATTAGCTTTTACAGTGACAACCACGCGAGTTCCTAGATTTTCATATAACCGCCCTCCGTATGGGCTATTGTAAGCATAGGTATCATTGGTCAATGGTACGAGTGAAGTGATTGCGTTGAATTTATTTCCTACTTGGAGCTACCTTCGAATTTAGATTTCGTAATGCCCACGGAGTAATTTTACTTCCACAGTTTCCCGAACCAAGCATCCTATGTCAACATGTAATGTAAACCGAAATCGTGTATTTTTGCAGAGTCATCTGTGTTTATAAGATTCTGCTCTTCGCCTATGCGCCCCATGGACGTAAGTACATATGCCTGAGAGTAAGAAAGTCAGGATATCAAATGTCTACAAAGATCGGGGGTGACCTTTGACCCGCATAGCGATCCCCGCTACCCCGCCAACAGATAGCTGAGTTTCCACAGCTAACAAAGACTATGCCATGTCATCTTCGGCGTTGGATTTTACTGTAAAAAATCGCAAGTTCATCTATCATGTAACCCTCTATCGTTCCCTATCATTCTCGAAATTCATACCTGATATTTCGTCTGCTTAAAAAAAAAGCTCATTTTGTGTTATTTTTGGCCGAGTTCGAGAGACACATCGCCAAAACATGGAAAGCGTAAGCAACGTTCCAGTCACCCCGCTTGGTAGGCGGGGCCAACGTCAATAAACTAGAGGTGCCCAAGAGGTGACTAGAATGTTGCTCACGCGAAATATGTTTTGGCGATGTGGCTGTCGAATTCGGCCGAAAATCACGCAAAACGTTTTTGAAGCAGGTATGAATTTTGAGAATGATAGGGAACGATCGACGGTTGTATGATATATGAACTTGCTAATTTTCACAGTAAAATGGTCATGGCCAGCAGGTCGCGTCTGAGAAAAAATCATAGACGATGATTGTAATTTCACCAGTAAATACTACTATCATAGAAGAACAGAGTCTGAGATTTAAAAGTAAAGCCGCGCAAATAACTACAGCGTTCGATGTTTAGCCTAATTTCCGAGCTTACCACAATACAAATGTGCTGATCACATGATCATGTCAGGTGGCTGTGTTCTATAATGTGCAGTCAAAATTCTGACAAAAATATTAGGGAGCCGTCATTATTTACGGCCTGTAGGTCGGAGGAATGTGAAGAGGGTCACTCAAAAAATTCAAAACTTTAAGGGGATTGCTCAAAATCTGGAGAGGAAGAAGAAGGTTACTCACTTTTTTGTGTGAAATTATATTGAAACACCTCTCAGATTGCATCGTTGCACACATCAATTTCTAAAATTTTCGATGCGAGAGGGGGGACACCCCCTCTCGTGCTCTCCCCTCTTAGGGTGTTCTAACTGTTGTACCAGTAAAATTAAAAATGCCTCTCATACTGCACCATTGCACATATCAATTCCCCTCTGACACTTTCTCCCGCAGTCTCCTGCGTGTTCTCCCTTGCTGTACTTTCAAATTCTGCCCTGTCAGATGTCCTAGCCAAAACCCTGTCATGATACCCATCAAATTAAACAATATACTGTATGGTTGAATATTGGTTATAGCGTGAGCTTTTATATCTGTATTTTGTTGTGAATTTGAATTTCATTTTGATGGTTTCACCTTTTTCAACCATCATGAGATAACCGATAATAATCTAGTAGGGTACATCAGGATTTGAAAGGTCTTTACTATTGCTGTATTTTGTAAATTTCACAAATACATATTGGTATTTAGCTTTTCTAAGTGGGGGTGTCAGTCAAAATTTCAGAGTTAGAGAGGGGGCTTACTCAAATTCATCATGGTCGGCAGAGGGGTACTCGAAATTTCGGAGTTTCCGATGAAATTCCTGCAACCCAACCCAAACCCCCCACCAGGCCGTAAATTATGATGTCTCCCTTAGCCCATGTTTGACCTTTGTTTCGTGAGCAGCGCAGCCAGCGGTAGAAATGGGACAGGGGACCAGACAACCATATATTGTGCGATATCCTCACTCAGGCCACACGTACTCGTCTGTGTCTTTTCATCAAGAGTTATCGATTATAACGCTACAACGGTGCTAGCCTACAGCTGAACTTGCACGACTTATTTTGACTAAGACCCTAGAGATTTTGGAAGTATTGGACTTCTACGGTGGCCCAAAACTACCTGTTCTCCGCATTCAAAGTCTGCGTCGCAATCAAATGTTTTTCTCTCACATAAGTCTCTGCATTCAAAGTCAGCGTCGCAATCAAATGTTTTTCTCTCACATATGTCTCTGCATTCAAAGTCTGCGTCGCAATCAATTGTTTTTCTCTCACATATGTCTCCGCATTCAAAGTCTGCGTCGCAATCAAATGTTTTTCTCTCACATAAGCTTATGTCTCCGCATTCAAAGTCTGCGTCGCAATCAATTGTTTTTCTCTCACATATGTTTCCGGCATTCAAAGTCTGCGTCGCAATCAAATGTTTTTCTCTCACATATGTCTCCGCATTCAAAGTCTGCGTCGCAATCAAATGTTTTTCTCTCACATATGTCTCCGCATTCAAAGTCTGCGTCGCATTCAATTGTTTTTCTCTCACATATGTCTCCGCATTCAAAGTCTGCGTCGCAATCAAATGTTTTTCTCTCACATAAGCTTAGTCTCCGCATTCAAAGTCTGCGTCGCAATCAAATGTTTTTCTCTCACATATGTCTCCGCATTCAAAGTCTGCGTCGCAATCAAATGTTTTTCTCTCACATATGTCTCCGCATTCCAAGTCTGCGTCGCATTCAATTGTTTTTCTCTCACATATGTCTCCGAGGTATGCCTCAGTGTACGTTATTCCGCGAAGCATAATTTCTATCGAACAGCGCTATTGACAACGACGAACATTGTATCAAGTTATTTTCAATAGATTATCGATCGAAAATTTGTTTGGACGGGCCGGGCGCTCGTGTGTTGAGGTCACGTCATAAACATTTCCACAATAACCCATATATTGACTTATACACTTAAATATCAACATTGAAGGTATCCGTTGGTTTCCTGTACTGAAATTAAATCGACGACAATTTTTTTAGTTTTGGTGATACTTTTACGTACGTTTCGGCACATTTTGGCGCACCTCGGCGTAGTTTGGCGCCATTGTGAACGGGGGGGGGGACTACACGCGAGTGAGCGAGACAACAATGTATCAATTTCGGACAAAAGGATATCGATCGATAACGTTCACTGCACGATTACAGTGGAGACTCTACGCCCGTTCGCCTCTGTTCTGTGTTATTCTTGCAGTTTACTGGGATTTTCATAGTTAATATTCGCCAAAATTTGGTATAAATTACAACAACCTGACTGGTATTTGGTCTGTATAATTTAAGAGACGCTAACCGATTAAAATGGGTCAATATTAGACCCTGATTCTGCATATGCAAACGCTGTAAGATCGCCATTTTATTGAGGGCAAGAGCAAAAATTCAGCGATCGGAAAAATAAAATGCAACTAAAACAAGTTTCGTCGAGAAATTCAAAAAACTAAAACGACAGCAATTTTGTATATATATCAAGGAAACACCGTGCCACTTTTCACTATAATTGGTTCAGAATTGAGAAATTTGAACGAGCGATAGTTGTACGGTCTGTTCTGTACATTAAACGCAATTGTTTTCTATGGGAAATCGAGCAGAGTAGACACATCGTAAAATGAAAAATACATCTGAAAAAAACCGTTGGTTTAACTTTTTCATTTCGCTGTTATTTTTTATAATATTTGGTATGACACATATCATGAAGGGTAACTAAAACTCTATGGTTTTATTTTTTTAGTTTCCCTCTTTTTTATGAAATGACGAGTTGAAGATCGTTTTGCTGTTGACTGTGTTTTTACTTGATTTTGCATATGTCTCTTATCGCTTACGTATTTTTGGAATTTCCTTGTGAAATTCTTCCCAAAATATTATAATTGTAAGGGCAGCATATACGGGAAATAGGACCTGTTGCTCTTTCATTAATATTTAGATGTGCAGCAAGGAAATACGGCGAAATTTTCAACATGACGCGGGAGGTGAAATTGACTCTCCGAACGCGCACTCCACGTATGTGTGGCAAAAATTCGGGACGCTATATACCGTACAAAATGGGGCGCCTTTGGGCCGTAGTGCACTACGTGGAGTGCGCGTTCGGAGAGTCAATTTCACCTCCCGCGTCATGTTGAAAATTTCGCCGTATTTCCTTGCTGCACATCTAAATATTAATGAAAGAGCAGCAGGTCCTATTTCCCGTATATGCTGCCCTTACAATTATAATATTTTGGGAAGAATTTCACAAGGAAATTCCAAAAATACGTAAGCGATAAGAGACATATGCAAAATCAAGTAAAAACACAGTCAACAGCAAAACGATCTTCAACTCGTCATTTCATAAAAAAGAGGGAAACTAAAAAAATAAAACCATAGAGTTTTAGTTACCCTTCATGATATGTGTCATACCAAATATTATAAAAAAATAACAGCGAAATGAAAAAGGTAAACCAACGGTTTTTTTCAGATGTATTTTCATTTTACGATGTGTCTACTCTGCTCGATTTCCCATAGAAAACAATTGCGTTTAATGTACAGAACAGACCGTACAACTATCGCTCGTTCAAATTTCTCAATTCTGAACCAATTATAGTGAAAAGTGGCACGGTGTTTCCTTGATATATATACAAAATTGCTGTCGTTTTAGTTTTTTGAATTTCTCGACGAAACTTGTTTTAGTTGCATTTTATTTTTCCGATCGCTGAATTTTTGCTCTTGCCCTCAATAAAATGGCGATCTTACAGCGTTTGCATATGCAGAATCAGGGTCTAATATTGACCCATTTTAATCGGTTAGCGTCTCTTAAATTATACAGACCAAATACCAGTCAGGTTGTTGTAATTTATACCAAATTTTGGCGAATATTAACTATGAAAATCCCAGTAAACTGCAAGAATAACACAGAACAGAGGCGAACGGGCGTAGAGTCTCCACTGTAATCGTGCAGTGAACGTTATCGATCGATATCCTTTTGTCCGAAATTGATACATTGTTGTCTCGCTCACTCGCGTGTAGTCCCCCCCCCCCCCGTTCACAATGGCGCCAAACTACGCCGAGGTGCGCCAAAATGTGCCGAAACGTACGTAAAAGTATCACCAAAACTAAAAAAATTGTCGTCGATTTAATTTCAGTACAGGAAACCAACGGATACCTTCAATGTTGATATTTAAGTGTATAAGTCAATATATGGGTTATTGTGGAAATGTTTATGACGTGACCTCAACACACGAGCGCCCGGCCCGTCCAAACAAATTTTCGATCGATAATCTATTGAAAATAACTTGATACAATGTTCGTCGTTGTCAATAGCGCTGTTCGATAGAAATTATGCTTCGCGGAATAACGTACACTGAGGCATACCTCGGAGACATATGTGAGAGAAAAACAATTGAATGCGACGCAGACTTGGAATGCGGAGACATATGTGAGAGAAAAACATTTGATTGCGACGCAGACTTTGAATGCGGAGACATATGTGAGAGAAAAACATTTGATTGCGACGCAGACTTTGAATGCGAGACATATGTGAGAGAAAAACAATTGAATGCGACGCAGACTTTGAATGCGGAGACATATGTGAGAGAAAAACATTTGATTGCGACGCAGACTTTGAATGCGGAGACATATGTGAGAGAAAAACATTTGATTGCGACGCAGACTTTGAATGCGGAGACATATGTGAGAGAAAAACAATTGATTGCGACGCAGACTTTGAATGCGGAGACATAAGCTTATGTGAGAGAAAAACATTTGATTGCGACGCAGACTTTGAATGCGGAGACATATGTGAGAGAAAAAAAATTGATTGCGACGCAGACTTTGAATGCAGAGACATATGTGAGAGAAAAACATTTGATTGCGACGCAGACTTTGAATGCAGAGACATATGTGAGAGAAAAACATTTGATTGCGACGCAGACTTTGAATGCGGAGAACAGGTAGTTTTGGGCCACCGTAGACTTCAGTGACATGGCGAGGTAGGTAGCTGATTTGGAGGTTGAAGCGAGCGAGTTATAGCACGGGCCTGGGAAGGTTAAATGGCACGATGGGTACGGTCAACAGTGTAAAGTTTTCCGCTCTATGACGTCTCTAGCATTTTGTACCGTTCCTTCAGACATAGTTTTGAACAAAGGTGTATGGAATCGCCTGTGTGGTATACGCAGAAAGAATGGAATGTATGACACGGCCCTGCTTGTAGGACATTGAATAGATTAAGGCTGCGTTCACTGCGAGAACTAAAACTGCCCTGACATCTACATACAAGGTAAATAGGGTTAGGGAGCCGTCATCATTTACAGCCTGGGAGTCGGTGGAATTGAAGAGGGGTCACTCAAAAAATTGAAAGCTATTGTGTATGGAACGCCGTTGCTGCCTTCTGAGGTTTATTTGCTGTATTTGATGAGATGACATCAATTTATGATTTAGTAATGCCTTTATATGATTAGGTCGTGTCAATATTTAATTAGGTGACGCCTTTATATTATGAGGTGGTATCAATATATTATAAGGTACAGTTAATATATAATTAGGTGACATCAATATATGATTTAGTTATGTCTTTATATGATTAGGTCGTGTCAATATATGATTAGGTGACGCCTTCATATTATAAGGTGGTGTTAATATATCATAAGGTGCTGTTAATATATAATTAGGTGACATCAATATATGATTTAGTTATGCCTTTATATGATTAGGTCGTGTCAATATTTGATTAGGTGACGCCTTTATATCATAAGATGGTGTCAATATATGAGAAGGTGCTGTTAATATATAATTAGGTGACATCAATATATGATTTAGTAATGCCTTTATATGATTAGGTCGTGTCAATATATGATTAGGTGACGCCTTTATATTATAAGATGGTGTCATTATATCATATGGTGCTGTTAATATATAATTAGGTGACATCAATATATGATTTAGTAATGCCTTTATTTGATTAGGTCGTGTCAATATATGATTAGGTGACGCCTTTATATTATGTTAGGACTTGGAAATCTCTGCAAGAAATTAATAGACGAACGCGTCGATCCTAAAGTAGTGATCTCATTATCAGATGGGCAGTTGGAGCGTCTTAGCGTGAGTACGATTTGTGATGTCCGTTCAAGACTCCTGAGTAAGTACGAGAGCACTGTTGCACCGGACGAGAGTGCGGCTCAAGTGTAAGTGATTCAATCGCTGTTAGCAGTGCAGGTCTACGGTTAAATATGTGACGAGATGTATCGCGCGAAAGGACATTATTTTCACTCCAAGTCATATTTCGAGGCGGACACGGAGAGACGTCAAACATAAACTTCGATCGTGGATTGTAATATTCTTGTGTTTAACTGACCGAAATACAGTCGTAGTTAATCGAAATAAAGCTGTATTTCGATCAGCTAAACACAAGAATATTGCAGTCCACGATCGACGATCTAGCTGTGGAAACGCAGCTATCTGTTGGCGGGATAGACTAGCGTGCGCCGCTATGGGAATCATCAAAAGGTCAACCCCGTGGCGGTGTTGACCTTTTGATGACCCGTATAGTGATGCACGCTACCACGCCAACAGATAGCTGCGTTTCCACAATTATGCACGATCGAACTTTATGTTTGGCGTCTCGTCTGACATTGTTTACTGCGGAAATACGACTTGGAGTAAAAAGAAGTGTCCTTTCGCGCGATATATCTCGTCGCAAATTTGACCGTAGGCCTGCACTGCTAGCAGCGATTGAATCACTTACACTTGCGCAACACTCTCGTCCGATGCAACTGTGCTCTCGCACTTACTCAGGAGTCTTGAAAGATTACAAATCGTACTCACGCCAAGACGCTGCAACTGTCCATTTGATAATGAGATCACTACTTTAGGATCGATTCATTCGTCTATGAATTTCTGCAAGAAATTAATAGAATCTCACACCCCCAAGGACCTGGGATCAGATTTCTCACACGAGTTGGGGATATTTTTTCCCACACGAGCCTGCGGCTCGTATGAGACAAAATATCCCCAACGAGTGTGAGAAATCTGATCCCAGGTCCTTGGTGTGTGAGATTCTTTTTTTCTTACATGACCACAAAATGCGTTGAATTCACATTGGACACGTATAACATTATCCAAAATCGTGGCAAGTCTGTCGTCTGCCACTGTACTTTGACCTACTTACTTTTTAGTTCTAGTCCGTGTGTTACTCGTCGTGCATTGGATAACATTTTGCGCGTGAAACAAAACAGACTGTTTATCATCCAATCAGAGCTCGTGTAATATTTACTGCAGAGTGTGGGACGGTTTCTGAGAGTGTGGGATCGATTTTTCCCACACCGTCGATCCCGCACTCCCAGTGGCCAGGAATGTGAGAATTCCAAGTCCCAACTCCCGTAAAATCCGTTCCATCCATTGAGGTTTGAGTGATGTACCAACAGGGCTCTCAGGAAACAAACAAACAAACAAATAAACAAACACACAATATCATAGAACGTTGGATAAATAAACATATAAACAAATAAACAGACAAATGTATACACTCATGCATATATATATATATATATATATATATATATATATATATATATATATATATATTATATATATATATATATATATATATATATACACATACACACAAATATATACAATGTGCCCGCCGGTTATCACCATAATGGCTTTATGGCAACCTCTGAACTTGGGCACAGAGTGTATATATATATATATATATATATATATATATATATATATATATATATATATATTATATATATATATATATATATATATATATATATATATATATATATATATATATATATATATATATATATATATATATACTGTCTCCAATGGTGTAAAGCAAGGTGGGATCTTGTCACCAAAGCTTTTTAATATCTATATTGATCATTCGAGCTTTATGCTGTCTAATTCCAAAACAGGTTGTAACATTGGAGGACTTTTCGTCAATCATTTAATGTATGCTGATATTTGTCTGATTAGTCCTTCTGTCAAGGGAACTCAGAAGTTAGTCAATATTTGTAGTGACTATGGTGATACTCATGATATTTTATTTAATAGCAAAAAGACCAAATGTATGTTTGTGAGATGCGATTCTTCTATGATTCGTCACATTCCTTCTGTCTATCTCAATGGAGTTAAATTAGTATTTGTCACAAAGAAGATACGTTTGGGTTTTGTTCTCAACGATCACTTTCGTGATGATGACGATATCGAGCGACAGATGAGATGCTTTTATATATCAGCTAATATGCTTATGAGAAAATTTTCTCGATGTACCTTTGAAGTCAAGAGTGTTCTTTTCAAAACATATTGTTATCAATTGTATGGCGGTCCAATTTGGATGAAATATTCTGTTAATATTATGAGGAAATTGAAAGATGCTTACAATAATGCTGCTCGTCTTTTATTGGGTTATGATAAACGTAGTAGTGCAAGCTCTATGTTTATATCTAACAGAATCAATAACTTTGATGCCTTTCTAAGAAGGCAAATTTATGGTTTAAAGCAAAGACTTCCGAGAAGCAGTATGATATTGTACGATGTGTGTATGACTCATTATATTTAAACTCCGAAATGAAAAAGTTATGGAACAAGCTTCTTTTTGTATAACTTAACCAAGCTATGTATATTTATCACCAGATTTTCTTTTGTTGTTATATGGACAATGAGTCCAAAATAAAGTCTATAATAATAATATATATATAATGTATGCGTGTGTGAGCAACAGCATATTGAAAAAAGGTCGAAATGATTGACTGAACAGCCCATGCAACATATCAATATATCAACATCCTATACTTCCTACTGCCGTCGCATGTTTTTTTTTTGTTTTTTTTTGTTGTTTTTTTTAATTTTTTTTTATTTATTTATTGCAAAACAACAAGACACAAGAAAAACATGCAAAACAGAGAAATTACAAAAGCAGAAGACGAAAGGAAGGAAAAACAAAAAACAACAAAGAGGGACTGTCTTTACAAAAAAAGTACCAAGGAATTTAACGATGCGACTCAGGTTCAAAGGTCAATTTTAGCAATTTTTTTTTAATTTCAAATTTTGAACCACTGACACGTGGTCTTTCTTTTGGGGGAAGGTGTTGGGTCACATCGTACCGGGAAATTCCTGAAATGTCACTAAAATGGCAAACTATCAGCTACACCGCGTGCCATTATTTCCCTTTTGTCTTAACGGTCGCGGATTACCGACCACGATATCTTTGATAAACACGCAGAGATTATGTATAGGCTTGGCTGTATAGTGCGCATGCGCTAGCTTCAACGTTATGCTCTGCGTTTTGAACCCCGCATGTACGGTAAACACGTCGAGCAGACCAAAGCCGGCGCTCGCTCTCCGTACCGTCGAAAAAGCAAGCAAGGTCCACAAAAGCGGACCCGAAGAAGACGGCAACGTGCGCAAAGGTAAATGTAAAACAGTCCGACTTTGGCTCATACTCCCTGCAATAACCGATCAAGAATGCAGTGAAGAGTCAGATTTGGCCGAGGACGCAGACGATAACGGAGACGTGCTCAGTTCAACAACTATGAAAGTATTTGACATGCTGCTTTTCCAACATATTAGGCTATGCTGATTACATACCCGAGTCAAAAAATTAGCCTGAGCGAGATGAAACTTCTGTTAGTTGCGATAATTTTATCACTCTTGCTGTACATGCTTGGTGTTAGTATCGTGTTCTTTTATATTTTTAAACTCGAAGTTTCATCTTTCTATCGTGCAGTCTTTTCGTGTCTGCTGAGAAACCTTGAACAACACCGTACCCGACATCACGCGACATTTATGTCAAGGAGTTTCCCAAGCGAGTGCATGAGGTCATACACACATAATGTAGATTCACAAGAGCAAGTTCACCGATCTGCTAATTTTTCGAAATGAAATGCAAATATTTTTTTTTATTTCATGCATTTTCTTTCTTTAAATATAACCCAAAAAGTAAATTACGTCAAACGTGAATTGCGAGGGTTCACAAATGATTCTTGTGTGCGTGTTGTCTAAACTTATCAATTACCCGCAGACTCCACAGCTGCTAGCTGGACCTCAACACTGAACGTAAAATAAACCCGGCTCAACTTCTAGAAGTGGTGAAACTAGAAATGTTTGCTATATGAGGTCAGTCATCAAAAGTTTGTCTAAAAGTAAAAATCTCCGAAATAATTATGTGTGCGCTGGTATTGCGCAAGTCGAGTGACTCCACTTTAGACTAGTCGATACTCTGTCTCTCGGAACACGCTGTCGATGACAGCCTGCACTGTTCTACGCTACGGCGTGATTATTATTAGTTTGATAAAATCGGTACAAGAACACATATAAAGAAAGTTTGAAAAAATAACACGAGTCAATCTCTCCCGTCGTAACGAAGGGCGACAAGTTTGCAGTGCGGTGCAAAAGCTAAGAAAATACAACAGACATTTTATGTTGTCAAGAGTTACATGTGTTCGTCTCATCTTGAGGTAGGAAAACTAGCAAGTGACGTCCCGTTCGCACAGTGTCGGCGCTAACATGAACTTGACAATCATTTTTCACAAAGAACATGCATAAAATGCCGATCGCAAGACAGGAAGTAGACAATTTGAGTCAAGAACAAGTGAATGCCCGACGCGATCGCGCGACGACAGCACACAGGTCTCGATCAGATAGACTTTTTTACACAAGTTTCGACGTCTTCGTCTTGACTGTGAACTCTGGTAACCAGATTGTAACCGTTGAGACAACAGTATACAGTTAATATGCTAGTTAAACGTTCCAAAAATGGATTAAATCGCTAATTACCCCTCTGTGTTTGTTGTGTAAATACCACCCACTGCTGGCACTAAGCATTTGCCAGTTCAGTGTATAATTTCATTCTATTTTCACACGATCTGCAATCCTAAACATATTCAAAATTCCCAAAACTGACTCTTAATATTTCAACTTAGTCCTGGTGTGAGAAAATTCGCAGAAAATAGTGCGCGAGTCGGACTTCTTGGTCACAATGTGTGACGCATAGGTCGTTTACACAAATCGTCGATTTTCTCAGTTCCGTTTTTAGCAGTGCGTACATTATTCAAATAAGTATAAGTCGGCGGCGCCTGGACAGACTAGCCTGATTTTTTCCCCTGTGGACAGTGAATGAATGTATCTGAAAGAAATTGTCTCAGATTTCCGATAAAGGGCCTGGAAGTTAAGATATCCTGACAAACGTGAACAAAGGCCGATAATTTATGCAAAAAACGTCAAGTTGACACTTTGAAGGCGCATTGTGTGAAAACGAAAGCGAATTTAAAAAATCCGGGACACGGTTTTCTGCCCAGTATACCCAGCCGTCGATTGCCGTAAACAGATCACCAAGGCCGATTGGAGATTTGTACTTACACTTTTTTGAGTAAAAAAACTAAAAAACACGTGTTTTTGAGTAAAACAGCCGTATGCGCACTGTTTTTGAAAAACTAACAAATTTCTGAACTCTTCGGTGACCGAGCAGATAAAAAAGTACCACATGTCGGGTGTGTGACCACGTCTTCTTTGTGAAAATGAGGATTGAAAATAAGTGACAATGAACCTGAGTCGCTACCTTAAAGAGTCACTTCAAAAAAGGGAAAAAGGATTTTCCATTTCAATCTAAAGCTTTCCATCTTCCCAGTCTTTTTAGCAATACTTCTTTCTGTGAAAAGGATATTTCTTACTTTTTCTAGGAAGATAGGAAAGGATGGTGTTTTGAACAAAAAACGGTTGGAATACAGATAATGTTTTGCTATTAACAACAAGTGGTTTAAAAGTTCGTTCCCCTTTTGTGGTAGAACCAAAAAACAACATCTTTACATGTGAAATCTAAAGCATGATTTGTCTTCTTGTGAAAGAATAACTGGAAAGAGGCCCAAAAGTTGCTAGCTTCTTGACAATTCCAAAACAAGTGTTCTATATTTTCTTCTGAATTACAGTATGAACAAAGTGGGGTATCCTTAATCTTATTTTTATGTAGAAACGAGTTAGTAGCTAAAATGCGGTGCATAACTTTAAATTGGAAGATTCTCAGTTTGGTCTCTTTTGTTGTTGAATAAATCAATAACCATGATTGTTTCCATTCTACATTGTTTGCATAATTTTGTTTAGTATATGCAATCTCTGATGATGGAGGCTGGCACTTACGGTTTTTGAATAGTTCATAAAATTCCTTTGTGGACGCTTTATTAATATTAATTTGTCTGAGACAATCCCCATCATCTCTTTCAGTTACGTGTATAAACGTCTCATTTTTCAATAAATTTTTCCACATATTTGGTATAGCCTTTAATAAACCAATGTAAGTTACATAATTTACTTTAATATTGTATTTTTCCTGAAATATGTTCCAGGGGAGCGGGGTACCATATTCATCAAATAAATCACTAACATATTTAATACCATGGTCTAGCCATGACTTATAAAAAATGGAAGTTCCCCCGACTATAATGTGTTGATTATTCCAAAGTATCTGTAGGGATGCTTCTTGGGCTGATTGTATAGTTGCTGCTTTAAGTTCCATAAAGTATGTCATAAGATTGGTATAAAATCTAGGTAGCTTAATATTTAATTTTTTTATATCGTAATTGCAATTTAGTACGAAATTTAGTCCCCCCAACTTTTGAAAATAGAAATTTGGTAGGTGTGTCCACGGGGAGTCGTTTTTTAATAGTTGATTTATATAAGATAACTTTAAAGCTTTATTCATTTCTATGACATTTCTCATTTTCAGCCCTCCATTTTCCAGGTCACCCATAATTATTGCGTTTTTAATATGTGTCTTTTTACCTTTCCATAAGAAACTAAAAAGTACTGAATTGGCTTCTTTTACAAAGTCGTCTGGTACGGATAAGGCCTTCAATGTGTAAATAAGTTTTGAAATTCCAAAACATTTTGAAAGTGTGACTTTCCCCGCTAATGTTAGATCTCTGGCTTTCCATATGTCTAATCTATCTTTCAGTTGTTTTAGGGTATTCCAGCAATTTAATTTTTCGTTTTGTGTTTTATCGTGCCCAACATAAATTCCAAGAAGCCTGATAGAATCATTAGTTTCTGTGAAAAGGGGTGGAAAATCACCTGAGTATTTCCATAATCGCTTTAACCGTCCAAACAATAAAAAAACTGTTTTTTTATAATTTATTTCTAAACCTGAACAAATGGTGAATTTATTTAGAATTACTATACTTGTTTTAATATCTTTTTCATTTTCTAAAAACAAGGTCGTATCATCTGCAAAGCCAGAAATTCTTTTTTCATACATTGGGGGAATAGTAATTCCTTTCAAATTGTCTGATTTTCTAAAAGCAATCGCTAAAAGTTCTATTGAAATAACAAAAAGGGCTGTTGACAGAGGACAGCCTTGTCGTATACCTCTCTCTAAAGTAAACCATCCTGTGGAGAAGCCATTATTAACAACACAACTTTGTACGCTATTATAAAATACTTTTATTCAGTTACAGAAAAATTGCCCGAAACCAAATAGTTCCAAAGCCTTATGCATTATGTCCCACTCAAGGCTGTCAAAAGCTTTCTTGAAATCAATGAATAATATTGCTCCTGATAAATCTTCATTTTCCATATAATCTATTAAGTCTGATATTAATCTAATATTTTCCATTATACTCCTGCCTTTAATGAAAGCTGTTTGGTCTTGATGTATTGTGAATGGAAGAACTTTAGATATTCTTATGGCCATACATCTGCTTGCTGCTTTGTAATCAGAGTTTAATAGCGAGATTGGACGCCAATTTTGTAGATAGAGCGTGTCTTTATTTGGCTTGGGAAGAAGTGTAATAACTGCTTGTCTCTGAGTATTGAAGAGTTTGCAAACTGTATAGGCGTAATTTAAACTGTTTACCATGTGGGGTCCTAATTTATTCCAAAATGCAAGGTAAAATTTTGGGGGTAATCCGTCGCTACCTGGGGTTTTATTTTTGGGCGATGACTTTAAAGCTTCGAATATTTCCTTTTTTGTTAAATTTCATTTTGTTTCAATGTTGATATATTTTCAGAATTAAAAAACGGTTGAATCTGTTCATCTATGACAGGGTTTGTTGTTGTGTAAAGCCTTTTGTAAAACTGTTTAATTTCTGCTAATATTATCTTTGGGTCAAAAATTTGTTTATCGTTTTCTTTTCATAATTTCGTCTTTCAAGATTTAGAAAATATTTACTACTCTTTTCACCATATTGATACCACCTAATTATTGACCTTATGGCCGATTCATGAACTTTTTCTAAAGTAATTTTTTCTAACTCTTGTTTAGTTCTTTCATAATCGACTAAAACATTTTCATCGAGGGTTTCATCTATTTGTTGTTCTAAATCGTTGATATGATTTTGCAGTTCTTTTTCTTTGTTTCTTATCCTGCGTTGTTTACTTTTACTATAACAAACAGTTTTTTCCCTCATTTTAAATTTTAGGTATTCAAAAGCGGCCTGGGGATTTAAATGTAACGTATGAATTTCTTTCAGAGTATCTTCAATAAGGTGTTCATTGTTTGTATGTAATCCAAATCATCTAGAAGACTAACATTAAATTTCCAGAAACCCGGGCCTTTCTGCCTTATGTTAGGTAAATTAAATGTCAAAGTTACAGCACTATGATCTGTTTGGACACTCCCTATGATTTCAGCTTTCTTTGTTTCTTTCCATATTTCTTTTGAAACTAAAAAATAATCTAATCTTGAACTGCTTCCTTGCCTTCGCCAAGTGTATCTATGTAAACCTGGGTGAAGCTGTCTATAAGCATCAAATCGATGTACGGACTGTATTAAACAGTGGAGTTCATTTCTCGATCTGTTTTTATTATCTTTTGCTGTGCCTCTTCTAACAAACAAACGTACAATATCATAGAACGTTGAATAAATAAACATACAAACAAATAAACAGACAAATGTATACACTCATATATATATATATATATATATATATATATATATATATATATATATATATATTTATCACATACATAGACCCAGTTATCCCTATAGTATGACGTCACACTATAGGTATATGACTACGATGATTCCATATTCCACATGTGGTGGATATGGGACCCGGACTACTTTTAAAACGTAAATAAAAATCAGCTGTTCAGTTCAGAACTTATTTTCAAATCCATGAAATGCAAAAGTGGGAGGGTAATGAAACATAAGGAAATATGGAGTATTAAAATATATATTTAGAACACAAAATACCGTCGATACTAGAATTTTTATGACTTTGTGTTTCTTCGTCGTTGATTTCGATTGAAACGTTTGATTTGTACACCGCTGACATTTTAACGGTATGTTACCGGCATTTTGTGTTGTCTACCTCGTCAAAATTGCCCTTCTCGATGACCATCAAACAACATAATAAGCATAGCCGATAACCCAAGACACGTACCAATCATCCCTACAGCAGTAAGAATGTTTTCTGAAGCAACACTGACGGGTTTCAAGTTCAACATCACGATCAATGCTGCCGCGGCAGTCAACCAGTCGAGCCCCCGGGGGAGCCGATGAAGCAAAGAGCGTGCATTATTTCTGACAGCAATGACGATACTCCCGGACTTGAGACTCATCAGAAGAAACGCTATTATATATTTCAAGAGCGACGAGTTGACAATGTTATCAGTGCATTTAATTAAAGGTGCAAGCTATTGTTTTGTCCATGCATATTGTGCATCACGTTTCCTGTATTGCATCTTGTTGTTGAACTTCCGTCGTCTCGCGTCTGAGCTAAGAAAGACTCGTTGCTTGTATGTTGTCTTACCGATTGAGTCAGAGCCGAACACTGTTCTTCATTATATTTAAACACGCTCATTTTATTCGTAAAATATTAAACATACAATTGACAATTTCGTAAAACATAATAATTGTTGATTTTGAAAATTCATACAAACTTTGCAAAAAAAAGAATTATTTTAATGATGTTCGAATATTGACAAAAATAGCCCGTTCTCGCCAGCCGCGGCTGAGTGTCGCGACGTCCCGCTTGTACGTCCAATAATTTTATGAATGAATTTTCTCACTAAAATTGATGTTATAGTAAGTACCAAATAAATACCTTGCATTAAAAATCCATAGTCTTTCCTATTTCCGCTTGATTCGCACAGAAGAAGCCCTACGAGAGACGCTAATTATCCATAGGAGCAGCCCGACATGTTGAGCTGACCGCAGTCAAGTCAGCTGTGACCCAGCCACGACCGCATAACACAAGCGTATGAATTCTTGTAAAATACTCCCTCTCGTTTTTTCCCATTAATTATCATTCCTCAAAGGTTTATTCACGGAAAACTGGGTCTATGCATGTGATAAATATATAATCCCCCCGTATTCCTCACTCGTGTGTCTGCGTCGCTGACTCGTGATTCCCCGTGTAGCGGCAGTATCCCCCTCGCCTACGGCTCGGAGGGATACGGCTGCTGCACGGGGAATCACTCGTCCGCGACGCAGCCACACTCGGAATACGGGGGGATTATATATATATTATATAATATATATATTATATATATATATATATATATATATATATATATATATATATATATATATATATATATATATATATATATATATATATATATATATACACACACAAATAATATAATATATAGATATATTGATATATAGAAATATATATAGTGCAAATCTAATATATATTGTATATATATATATATATATATATATATATATATATATATATATATATATATATATATATATATATATATATATATATATATATATATATATATATATAATGTATGCGTGTGTGAGCAACAGCATATTGAAAAAAGGTCGAAATGATTGACTGAACAGCTCATGCAACATATCAACATATCAACATCCTATACTTCCTACTGCCGTCGCATGTTGATATGTTGCATGAGCTGAAACATATGAAACATAAAACATAGTTAAAAACAAACTGAGCAGCCGTTCCATTTTATTTATCATGGAGAACAATAATGTGTGAGTTTCTTATGGTACTGTCTTAGTCTTGGTCACTATCTTTTAATCGGTAGAGACGCCAGCTATACATAACCTACGAATAGTATAATTTAAGCAAAGTCAGCGTTTCATTTAAATGGTGCAATGAGTAGGTGAGACACATTTCTTTATTACGATAATTGTCACTTTTTGACCGCGAAGCTTTTGGAAGGCATAAGTAGGCGATCAGCTTGCGTCTAAAATCGTCATTACGACCAAGTTTCAACTGTGAGGTCTCTGACAAAGTCAACAGACATTGACACGGTCAGATTACACAAGACTGGCTTTTACTGGTAAATGCGATGTCAATGGAATCTGCTGTGGATACAATACTACAGAATTTGTGCATAGGTAAATATTTAAGAATTATATCACTGGCAAGGCCAGAAAATAAAATAATATTTTTCTTGTCCTGGATGGATTCAAAATTGATGCGGTCATGCGAATTTCTTTTTACCTCCCATTTGCCATACATAAATGGCAACTGGGAGGTTATATAGTTGAAAAAAGTCTGTATGTGAGATGTCTGTATGTCTGTCTGTATGTATGAATGTTTGTCCATCCATATCAATACTCCTGAACCCGCTGCACATGTGTTAAGCTGATTTTTCGTGTAGTGATGTCATATGTGGTGTAGATGTGTCGTTGTTAAAATGAACTTGTTGGTCTCATAAATATGAGGTACAAAAATGTGAAAAAAGTCAAAAATCAAGAACTCAGGAACTGCTCATGTGATCATTTTCATTCTTTGTTATTAAGTACCTTAGGGCACACAGGTTTGACCGCATCGATGTGATGCCAATTTCGACTGTTTCCTATTTTTAATGATTTTTTTCTCTATTTTTTTCATTTTTGTCGAAAAATTATCTGAAACCAATGGTCCTATTTCTTTATAATTTGTTTTACAGGTTTGCAAGGATGACCAAAATAGGATCCATTGAAATCATGGTGAAATTTGCGTATTTGTATTTTTGGCCATTTTTTGCCACTTTTGGTCAAAAATTCTTCTTTGAAACTGTTTATCACATCACTGTTAAAGTGGATGCAAAGGTAATTATGAGGTGGAGCATTTCATATTGCTTTGGTATATGATTGATATTATTATTATAGACTTTATTTCGGACTCATTGTCCATATAACAACAAAAGAAAATCTGGTGATAAATATACACAGCTTGGTTAAGTTATACAAAAAGAAGCTTGTTCCATAACTTTATCATTTCGGAGATTAAATATAATGAGTCATACACACATCGTACAATATCATTACTGCTTCTCAGAAGTCTTTGCTTTAAACCATAAATTTGCCTTCTTAGCAAGGCATCAAAGTTATTGATTCTGTTAGATATAAACATAGAGCTTGCACTACTACGTTTATCATAACCCAATAAAAGACGAGCAGCATTATTGTAAGCAACTTTCAATTTCCTCATAATATTAACAGAATATTTCATCCAAATTGGACCGCCATACAATTGATAACAATATGTTTTGAAAAGAACACTCTTGACTTCAAAGGTACATCGAGAAAATTTTCT
Organism: Ptychodera flava; assembly: GCF_041260155.1. Taxonomy (NCBI): domain Eukaryota; kingdom Metazoa; phylum Hemichordata; class Enteropneusta; family Ptychoderidae; genus Ptychodera; species Ptychodera flava. Next base: position 40,244,729 of record NC_091934.1, read on the forward strand.
CATAAGCATATTAGCTGATATATAAAAGCATCTCATCTGTCGCTCGATATCGTCATCATCACGAAAGTGATCGTTGAGAACAAAACCCAAACGTGTCTTCTTTGTGACTAATTTAACTCCATTGAGATACACAGAAGGAATGTGACGAATCATAGAAGAATCGCATCTCACACACATACATTTGGTCTTTTTGTATTAAATAAAATATCATGAGTATCACCATAGTCACTACAAATATTGACTAACTTCTGAGTTCCCTTGACAGAAGGACTAATCAGACAAATATCATCAGCATACATTAAATGATTGACGAAAAGTCCTCCAATGTTACAACCTGTTTTGGAATTAGACAGCATAAAGCTCAAATGATCAATATAGATATTAAAAAGCTTTGGTGACAAGTCCCACCTTGCTTTACACCATTGGAGACAGTAAAACCACTGGAGGTACATGCACCCCAGCGAATAAAAGTCTGTTGAGTTCGATACCATCTCAGGAGAAATCTGACAAAATACACTGGTACTTTGCGATCAATCAACTTTTGAAGAGAACCCAGTGGTTGACTCTGTCAAATGCCTTGGAGGCGTCCATGAAAGTGACAATGACATTACTACCATGCTTTCTATAGTAATTGATTACTTCTTTAAGTACAAAGACACACATATCGGTCGAGTGACCAGATTTGAAACCAAACTGGTAATGTGACGTTTCAAGAGAACATTCAATATTTCTAAGTAAAATTAATTCCATAAGCTTAGAAGCAACTGTCGAAACTGCAATCGGACGATAGTTACTTTTGTCATTGATATTGTTGTTTTTGTCCTTTATGATGGGAACTAAAACAGTATCGGAAAGGCGACTAGGGCAACATTATGCACAAACATCGCCGTAAAACACATACTGAGTAAAATGGAAACTTTACTGCTAGCATACATAAAATGCTCAGCTGAGAGATAGTCAGGGCCAACAGATTTACCAGCCTGTAGTTTCCCTATGGCATAACTAATGTCACTGGGGTAAACAATGAAATCAATTTCGAGAGTACACTTTTCAACAACATCTAACTCAGACTTCTGGTCATGTGTCGTATTCACTGAGTTGTAAACGCCATAGTAATGGTTACGCCACATATCAGCAATATTAGCTTCGCCAGTACAGCCACCCACATTGTTAGGCCTGGACGAACACTTTTTACTATTAATGGAGTGCCAAATTTTTTTGTGATTTCCACCAAAAAGATTTTTGGCCATAGCATCTGTTTTCATTTGCTCTTCATTAGCTCGACACGCCCGTAACGCATACTTAAAACGAGCATGAGTACAACGTTTAAAATCATACAGTGGACCATGCTTGGGTTTACCAGACTCACGCCATAATTTAAATGCGTCATGGGCAATTTCATGACTCTCTTTTAAATGGTCATTCCAACCAACAACTGCACATCCTTTACTATTTTCTGCACTTGAGCTAATTCGAGTGCCAGCAAAATGTAAACTATTAATGATATTGTCGTAAAAATCAGAAATACAGTCAGCATGATTCTTGTCTTTACAGTTAATATCTTTACAGCATAGTGAATCAGTAGGAATATTAATATCAGCAAGAAGTCTGTCTGAGACAGCAGTGTACAAGTCACGTTGTTTGATGCTGACCCTAGACCAGGTTAAATTCAACACTGGTTTGCAATAGGGAATATCTGTGCTACTAGAGTCACACGATGGCAAGATAGCAACATTGCATGTAATACTAAGTGGAAAATGATCTGATAACATCATGTCGTACAAGATTTCCATAGACTTTATACATTGGTGACTGCTATAGGTAGATATACAATGATCTAACCATGACGTGGAGCCATGCATATCACTAACATATGTAAAGGAATTATCAGGCAAAAAGAGCTTGTCGGAAATACAGTAATTATAGTCATTACAGAAATTATGTAATGACGAACCAAATAAGGAATTGTGATCTGAATTAAAATCACCAATAACCATACTACAGTAGCAATCACTCGCTTGAACAATCGAGTGGATTTTGCTAAGCAATCAGTAAATTCATCGTAGTTTTCTCTACGACAAGTTGGTAGATATACACAAAGAATTAACAGTTTACTCTTACTATAATCGATTTCAATTCCAATGATTCTACTGTCGTGAAAAGATCTTACTTTGACAGCGTGACCAATGGACTTACGCCATAGAATAGCAACACCCCCATATGGTCGACCAATCAATAGTTTTTCACTAGTATCAATAGGGGACTCACCGTAAAAATCAAAATCTTTGTGAATGGTAGATAAATAAGACATATTATCGCTGGTTAACCAATGCTCTTGTAACAAACAAATATCGTGAGATTCACACAGATCTCTAACAGTTTTTAGCGAGTTCTTGACTGACCGACAGTTATATGAAACCATACGAAGACCGTTCATTTAGGATTTGCGAGGTTGGTAAAACTTACGTATTAACACGCCTTCTGGCCAAACATCGGGAGACATCAATGACACAAAAGTAGCTGAGTCAACAGAGACGCAAAAAGAAGCGTATGAGTTGTATTTTGTCGGAAGTCTCTCACAATCAGCAACATCGACATGCATGGTATCTTTAATATATCTGATGAGATTTTCAGCATTAGTGTCCGGTCTCAGTCTACTCACGAATACACGTTTCTTTTGTGGTGTAGCTGGTATAAGACCACTGTGTTTTCTCTTTCCAAGCGTATACTTGCGACGGCTTGTTACCTGGGTCGTTGGTTGTGCTGGCTCGATTAAGTTTCTCCTTGTTGATAAAGAAGGTGCACTGGCAATTTTGCACGACGACTCTCAGTGAGTTGATAGTCGACGCCATCTTGAAATGACGCGTGTGTCGAGCGCTCGATAATTTATCGATTGTCTTGGTAACTTTGGAATATTTCATGACTGAATGTACATACACCTGATTGTAAAGAACTCAAAAACTGTCTGATAAAAATGGCTCAAGATAAATGAACTCGCAGACTACGTGACCGTGACCGTGACTTGGCCTGTGAAGACGAAGTGAAACCGATAAACACAGAACAAAGGAAACAAAGACAACGAAAACAGAACAGTAAGTCCAAGTTCTACGCCGTAGTCAAAGGCAGATCCGTAGGCGTTTTTGAATCATGGGAAGAGTGTTATAAAAGCGTTGATAGGTATCCAAGTGCACTATTCAAAGGTTTTCAAACCAGGGAAGACGCTGAGAGGTTTTTTGGCTCTCTAAATTCCGTAATCCATCCAGATGAACAAAATGAAGAGCACCATGTTGACGATTTTTTACCTATCGCCAACGGCAATCACAGTTCAGACACTGAAGCTGAAACAAAACAAGTCAGTTGCATTCTGGTGTCATGATGACTTTTGTGAGCAGAATTCTGATAAAACCGCTTTGAGAAATCGCTTGTAGAAACACTTAACAATGTTACACCGGTAGGCAAGAAGCTACCTTCGCCGCAGTTTGTGATAGCAGATCACCTGAAAAACGCGCAGCAGAAAACGCAGATCTACGATACTAGTATTCAGCTCCTAGAAGAAAAAATATACTGAGATTGTTGATCTGTACAGCGAAGACAAACGTATAATAGCGCAGAACATGCTCGATCTTAAATATATTAAGGAGACAGTCCATGTTCTGAAAACAGATAGCGATAAAATGAAAAAGGAAAGTGAAAAAATAAACAAATCAGTGGTCAACTTATCCGAAATGCTTGACAATAAAATCCTGGCTACTCAAACTGCGTTAGATATTCAACTGAAAGACTGTTTTTCAAGCATCGATCGGCTTGTAAACGAGAGAGTGATAAAGGTGGAAGAAAAACTGAGGGACGACTTTAATGCAAAGCTCAATGAAATTGAAAACAACTTCCAATCGCAAATAGAGTGCCTAAAATGAGAACAGAACCAGAAAATCGAAGCAATGAAATGTCAACTAAAAGACCTGAGCGATAAATATGATCATTGTGAAGAATTACCGAATCAAGATGGTGCACCACCTGTCTTTTTAACACCTAAACGAAGACACACAGTCAAACAACGAGATTCCGGATTACATAACAATATGCAAGGAATCAAAACGTCAAACAGATTTCCCAGTGACTTTGCCGAACAACAAAACTGCAGGGAGGACTCAGACAACGTCAGAGCACAAGATACCGCTGACATACCTTCAACTATCTCAATGTCATCCTCCAAAAGCCAAGAGATGATACGCCGACCACTGCATTACCAAACAGAAGCGAAGAAACTTGTTGTAGGCGACTCGATCACACGTCGATTATCTATCCGACGCATGTTTCCTCGAATGCCAGTTGATCATATCAGAATTTCAACACTCGATGAAGCTGTCAGTACGATGTCAGGAATCCGGTCTACCACGGTAGATACAATTGTTTTCCACCTTGGAAGTAATGACTTGAAAAACGGTTCGTTACCAGCATACTGCCAAAGTAAAGTTAACGAACTTGTCAATATCGTGAATACGAATATGCCGCATGCGGTAATCGTCTTCTCGGACGTCTTGCGTTGCCTTAATGACAGCGCCTTTAACAAGAAGACAGATGAATTCAACAAAGCACTTGCTGGAACTACGAGCGAGAGCAATGACATCGTGATTGTACACCACTCTGAGATCCAGAATTCAGCCAACCATTACGAAGAAGACTGCGTTCATGTCAACGCCAAGGGTACATCTAGCCTTGTGCGAGATATCAAGCAGGAACTACGACTGAGGAACCCAAACAACATCACTAATACATCGTATCTCCGTTCATCGAGATCTACCGACATGAAGTACTACCCGGGTGATCAACGAAGAGAGCAAGGACGACATGCTTACAATCCTAACTACTACACCGGTGATAGAAAATATGGCAGTCATCTCGACAACAAACGCTACCGATATGGGCAGAGTACAGATTATCAGAATGGACAGCGCTCTCGTCTTAGAGACCAGTGGCGTGAGGATAGCTCGCCGATGGTAAATTCACCTGACATGTTTGCAAAATTTTTAATTCCTTAATTTTATGAACTCATTCTGAAGCTTTTGAAATTACCGTAATGAATTAGTTACTGTGATAAGTGTAAACGCATACAGTTGGTAATAGTATTAAGCTTACGCTTGTTCATTTACAGATATATTCATTTATATTCGTTATTCTCAAATCCAAAGTTACCAGACATTGTTTTTTTTTCCATTTGCTTTTTCCCTTATATTTGTTGTTACTCCATTTTGGCGTTCTAATTGTTAATCGCACATCCTCATTATTTTTTATTGCCATCTTACTATATTGGTAACTACTTTTTCCTTTTTGTTCACGGTGATTTCATTCTGGATATTATTGCATTCGATTCTATTTTTGCTTTTGCATCTGATCATGAGACAAAGAAATCGTTCATTGAGTTTTATGCCGTCATTTAAAATAGGCAGTTGGAACATAAATGGTTTGTACAAGAAACAGCAAGACGAATGTTTCACTAATTTCATCTCATCCATGGATTTCATCTGTCTACAAGAAACCTGGCTCAATGAAAGTACAAGTGTTAATTTGATTAGTAACTTGGATAAGTATGAATTTATTCGGAGTGACAGAAAATTAGTAGGTGTAAGATCGAAACGACAGAGAGGGGGTGTTGCTGTTATGTACAAAAGTAAGTTTAAAAGATATATAACAGTAGCACAAAGCAATACAAAAGATTTCATATGGTGCAAAATTGACAAAAAGTTATTGAACAGCACCAGTGACGTATATATTTGTTGTATTTACATACCACCTGAAAATTCGACAAGTTACAGATACAACAATGTGGATCTGTTCGATATTCTAGAAAAAGATATCATCAAATTTTCCTCAAGAGGAGATATCATGTTATTGGGCGATTTCAATGCCAGAATAGGTTCGATTAATGATGTGATTGACGAAGTCAATAATCGATATATACCAATTCCGGATATTTACACAAATGATGATTTCAGGATAAGAAACAATTCCGACATAGCATCAAAATGCAGTGTTAACAAATTCGGCAAGAAATTAATTGAATTGTGTTTGAACTGTAATCTAATTATTCTAAATGGTCGCACCATAGGGGATACCATGGGAAGATATACATGTTTTACCCCTAATGGATGTAGTGTCGTTGATTTTGGTATAATATCTAAGCCCATTTATGATTCAGTCCATTATTTCAAAGTCAATAACTTGACAAGTATCTCCGATCATTGCCCCATATCGTTATCGTTTTCTGTCAACACGCAATGCCTTGACGATATTATAGACAAGCAGAGTAAATTTAGAGAGGAGCTTGACCCTCTACGGCAAGATACATATGGAATAGTCATGCAAAACGTACGTTCACCCAATTTTTACAAGCAGAAAATAGCTATATAAACAATATCATATCTGAAAATAATGATAGCGATCCAGATAAAGCGGTGTGTAGCTTTGAAAAGTTACTTACGTCGCTTACTGATAAATGCGTTAGAAAGATCACCCCTAAACCTAAGAAAAAAAGAATAAAGTACGTAATAATAACTGGTTTGATCATAGTTGTTTCAAGCTTCGTGACCAGCTTAAAAACGCATTAAAGTTGCTACAGAAATACCCTAATGACCCTTCGATTCGAGGACGAGCATTTACCCTGAAAAAACAATGGAAGAAACTCATCAAAAGTAAGAAAAATGACATGAAAAGATTGAAAATATTTAATTTAGAACATTCTAAAGGTAATTCATCACACTTTTGGAAGTTATTACGCGAAATGAATGAAGATTGTGACAGTAATTCTGCAATTGAGTCTATAACTCCTTCTGATTGGTTAAACCACTTCAAAATGCTGCTTAACAACGATTATAATCCAGATATTATTCATTACAACACAAATGAAGCTAACATTATGGAAGAACTTGAGAATCTTGAATCAGATTATGATAAACAAAACGACTTCTTAAACGGTCCTATTCTAAACCATGAAATTCAACGCGCTATAGGGCAACTCAAATACAATAAATCATCTGCAGAAGATAAATTGTGCAATGAAATGTTTAAATGTGGAGGATACTATCTCACAAGTGCTCTTGGAAAACTGTTTAATGTTGTCCTTAATTCTGGAGTAATGCCCAAATCATGGAATACTAGTCTAATTGTCCCAATATATAAATCAGCTCAAAACAAACCCTTCAAAACAAACCCTTCAAATTATAGAGGAATCGCTATTTCAAGCTGTTTAGGAAAATTATTCACTAGTATATTAAATCATAGATTGACAGAATACCTGAATGAAAACAAGAAACTGACTGAACAACAATTTGGCTTTCGGAAAAACTGCCGTACCTCCGATAACATGTTTATATTACAAACCATTGTCAATAAGTATCTGTATCATAGTGAATGTTCGAATACAAACAAAAGTAAAAAATGTACTAAAATATATGCGTGCTTCATCGATTTAAAAAAAGCATTTGACAGTGTTTGGCATGGTGGCCTCTACGTTAAACTCTTGAGAAACAATATAACAGGCAAAATGTATAGTATTATAAAATCCATGTATAGCAATATGACGTACAAGATTAAAACTAATGGGGGTCTAACCAAACAATTCCAATCTACCGTAGGGGTAAAACAGGGATGTAACCTAAGTCCAACACTCTTCAACCTGTTCATTAATGACCTTCCAAACATCTTTGATAATGAAAAGTGTGACCCACCAACCCTTGATAAGACTAGCATCAGCTGTCTTCTCTACGCTGACGACATCGTCATTCTGTCAAAGTCCAAAAAGGACTACAAAATTGTTTGGACAAATTAGCCATGTACACTACAAAATGGCACTTAACGGTCAACACGGATAAATCAAATATTATGATATTTAATAAGTCTAACAGATATTGGATAATCACGTATTCTTATTGGGGGCAAGGAGCTTAAAATAGTTAAACAATTTAACTACCTTGGTTTTGTCTTAAGTGCAAATGGAAAATTTAAAACAGGGCAGGAAAATCTGAAGAAAAAGGGTATGAAAGCAGTGTACCTTTTAAAAGAAAAAATCGGTAGAAATCTAAATGTCCCATTAGCACAATCATTATTTGATAAACTTATCAGACCCATTCTTGTGTATGGTTGTGAGGTATGGGAACACGAGTGTACCTCCAAATCAGCTATAGAAGACGTTCACCTCAGCTTTTGCCGATTCTTATTGGGAATTTCAAGAAACACATCGAAACTTGCAACATACAGTGAACTTGGTCGTTATCCCATCGAAATTTTATTCAAAAACAGATGATCAAATACTTTAATAGACTTAATAATAGCGAACACTGTCTGTTAAAGGAAGCATTCCTTGTTAACAAAACTCTGAAAAGCAAGTGGTATTGTAAGATTGAGTCAATCTGTACTAATATCGGGGAAATGCAACTTGTTTATTCCGATCACATTATCACTAGGTCTGAATCGACCAAAATTTATGGCAAACTTAAAGGCACATACGATGAATTGTGGGAAAGAGAAATCCAAGATGATAAAAGAACGAATAAAGATGCAAAAAATAAATTGAGAACATACAGAATATTTAAACAAAGTATCGAGCTTGAAAATTACATTACTACTATCAATAATATGATCTCCGAGACAGTCTTGTCAAATTTAGATTAAGTAATCATTCATTAAAAATTGAAACAGGACGCCACAATAAAATTCCGGTACATGAAAGAATCTGCGAACTTTGCGATAGTAAATTTGTAGAAGATGAACAACATTTCATCATTTCTTGCAAAGTTTACACCAGCCAAAGAAATCTCTTGTTTGCTGCAGCTGCAAAATATAATACCGCATTTATGATATGCCTAACAAATTTGAATTCATAATGAAAATACTAGCATATCAATTCCTCTAGCACAATACATATCTACATGTATGAAATTGAGAATGGAACGCCTATCAGAAATGTAATCATCATTTGATTTGGGTTTTTTTTTGGTTTGAATTTATTTCTTTTCGTATTATTACTTCGAAACACTTTTGGTTTCGTTTGAGTAACTTCCTCTTTTGTTTTTGTAACCCTTTTCTTCCCTTCAGAGGGAAGTTATGTGTTTAATAATAAACTATACACGCGCATGCCCTCGTGACAACAAACATCTGCATAACTTAGATGTCTGCGCCTTCGATGCGAATATGTCACGGTTGTGAAACCATCATTATCACCATCTTCAGGCATTTCCTTAGCAGAGGCCATCTGATCCTGGCTGCTTTCAGTTGGCAATGTCAATTGTTGCTGCAATGCAGGGTTTTCGTGCTCATTAACACCACATTCGCATACAACCGAAGACATGCTATCACCAGGTGGTTGATCGCCGTCAGGAGCATCAACAATGGGCAATTTACTCTGAATAGACATGTCGGAATCATCCACGGAGAGATCAGATTTTGGTCTGCCTGATTCTGCCGTCGTACACTTTTCTGGACTTAAACCACACATTTTAGCTTTAAGTTCGCGTATATCGTTAGATGTAGTCAAATAAAGTCTTGACATACTGTCAATGCCCTGTTTTAGACTGTCAATGTCTAGCTTCACTTGATTCATCTGTGACAACAGTGTAGACACGTCAATATGATCAAAGTTAACGGGAGGTAATTTTGACAGGTCCTTTGCAACAAAACATGGATATTTTCTGGCTCATCTCATGTAAGAGAGTCAATATGTCTTGTACGTTCGACTGGGATTTATTCAGACCCTGTCGACGTTTAAATCGATGCGAACTACAATCTCCACACATGTCATATAGTAACCGTTTGGCGGCGTCAATGTCACGAGCATCAAATGCGTCTACTCACAACTTTACGATGACTTCAAACGGCAGTATGTCCATTTTGTTCACTGCGAAGCACAGTAGTTCGTTAATTATTATATTACCGTCAGAATGAACCTTCTCATGCTGTGAGCTGGAACTTCTCAAACCCCGATGCCTGGTCATTGCACTTGGTAACAAAGGGTCGAAACACACGTCAGCACCGCCATTGTTTACTAAGACTTCGTCTTGCACCACTGGATCAGCATGAAATCGCTTTGTGTTGCATGACGCACACAAATCCAAGTCACCTTGGCACAGAGTAACACCCTGGGATGTACCACAATCTTTACACAGCACCATTGCGGTTGCAGACGCAAAATAATCGAGAAAATATAGAAGATTGCAGGAGCGAACTGAGCATGTACACGCTCACGCACGCAGCCTCATGCACTTGCAGTTGAATTTGCTTAGTAATCATTCTATAGGAATGCAATTCAGGTGCGTACTAGAACTTTTAGTATTTCTGTAAAATGGGAAGACAGTGTTTTTGAAGCTATGTTTCCCTTTTTAAATGAAAAATGGCCACCGCCTATTTTCAGGGAATTGAAACATGGCCGCCATAAAGTAAATTTGCTGCTACTGAAAAAAACAAACCTGAGGAATATTTAAGAATACTTATTGAACTATCAACTGATCCATAACATGATTTCACATGTAGATGTCATGTTATTTTCTGCTAGTTCCATGATTATTATTTTTTCAAATTTTGAAACTTAGAAAAGGTCGCGACATGAATGTTTTCACATGACACCCACGATCACCGGAAACAAAACATTTTTCTTTTGGCCTAATACATTCAAACGCCTTTTTGGCAGGTATCGTAGGCTGGTAGATGAATACAACGTCTCTCTTCGACAAATGACCGCTGATAGCATCAGTGACATTGGACCTTAGTTGGTGACCACTACCTATTTGACTTGCAGATTGATATATGGCAGGTGCTACGTGTAGCACAGGATGCGCTTACTATTTTCGAAACACCTGACACCACTTCTTGACCTCTTGGCCAGAGGTCCATATATCTTTCTTTCAAAATTTGACTTTGTTGTGTGTACCGGTGCTTTTCTGTCTATTCTGTGCTGTTTTTTGTCTATGTTTATAACTAGTGTATTACGAATTTAGACTTAGTGTAATGGATTACTGATTGGTATGATTGCGATTATAACACTTGCCTTTCTTTCAGTTCCGATGTCAAAGTTCACATTGCCACAAAAGAAGACATGGAAGCAATAAGCGCCCTTACAGTGGCAGAAGATTGGAACTATTCTGTCGAGTATCTTGAAACGTTACGCCTCTTGGACCCAGAGGGCTTCTTTGTTGCCAAGAAAGGTGACGAGATTGTTGGTGAGTTCAAGTTTCCAAACAGAACCAAGCTTTAGGGCCACGATTGTTTTTTACCAAAATATCAACCAATAGAAAGTCTTCATTCTGTGATGAAAAAAAAACGCTCGTAAACTCAACTGCTTGAAAGACAATAAGGATATTGAGAACCATTTACTTAAAGCACCTGCTTCCTGCTAACTTCTGTTACTTGTAAAGAGATTTAAATCTGATTTATAGACAGCCATCTCTCATTTTAAGTGGGCTTCATATCTCGTTGAAGGCTAAGTAACCAAGCTATCAATGCAATTAACACATGTAGGACTTCTAATTACGTTACAGTCAAATACCATACCATATTTGTATATTAAACTGCACTGCATGTGTAAACTAGTGAGTACTGCGGAAATAAGTCGGCTTAAGGTTCCAGGACAAGACACTGACCTTTTTAAGCTAACAATTCTCTAGCTGTTAATAAGCTCAAAACCCCCGTAAATTATATATTTTCGGAAAGCCTAGATATAGAGGTAAATTTTGATTATCATAGTGTCATTATTGTTTACATAACTATCACGTGACAGGTAATTTGCGTAACCTTTCAAAAATTGGTTTTCCCTGTGTTTTGTTTCAATGCTTTGAGATATGTTGCTGAAATTTGTGTAAGTGCAAACTGTTCTTAGGATTTTTCAAAGTTTGTCTCAGAATTTGTTTAAACCTTCGTAAACAATTTTTAGGCCAGAAAAACTTCCAGAGCGGTGAATTTAACGCTTGTTGATTGCTCCAAAAAAACTAAGCAAGATATAAAAAAATCTGAGACACTCTTTGGAAGAGCGTTGTAACAGCTTGCATTCCAGCAAGTTTGAGTCGGATATTTTGAAGTATTGAGACAAAACATAGGGAAAACCGATTTTTGAAAGGTTATGCAAATTGCCTGTCATGTGATAGTTATGTAAACAATGGTGACACTGTGGTTACCAAAATGTTTTCCTATATCTAGGCTTTCAGAAAATATATAATCAACGGGGGGGGTCTGAGCTTATTAACCACTAGAGAATTGTTAGATTAAAAAGGTCAATTTCTTGTCTTGCAACCTTAAGTCTCTGTATCTTCATGCAATTGCTATGCTAATTATTCTTTGCAACACCAATATGAAGGGAAGAGGATAGAAATGCACAGACCATACCATGCTGTTGTCAACATCAATAATTGCCAAAAAATTAAGTATCTTTTTTACGACGTTATTCTTGTACATGAAATTGGTATAGGTTTACCGATGACCGTACCTTTCCCGCCATTCGGGCGAGCTGTAGCCATTTTGATTCTGCTCATGGTAGCCAGCTTTCCTTTCCCAGCTTTTCTTGTCGCTGGCTTTCGTCGAACTGCTCTTGCCTGCTTTCCACTTGGTGAAGTTTCTAGTCTTAGATTCAAAAGTTGTTGTTCGGCTACCGATGTGTTCATGGTGATGCGATAAACTATTAGTCAAGTAAATCTACGACATTTACCTTCCAACCCACCACAAATTGCAACAGAATTTTTTTCTTCAGAATACATTTGAGAGAGGTACCCAGATCAATGTACTAAAAGTTTACTCGAATCTGCCTTGGGAAAATATGTCTAATTTGCATAAATTAAATATGACCGGCAGTCGTCTGACAAAACTGTATTATTGGCTATATGTCACATGGTTAACAAGCTATTTCAGTGATTTTAAAGTCTAACATAACTTATTTGGCACAGGGAATCATTTTGGAGGTATAATGTTTAACATAGGAATTTGATAATTTTCATAAGTCCAATGTGGCTGCCAAAATTCCTACAGATGACATTCACGGCATACACCAAAACAATCTATTTCAGTGATAAAGGAACATTTTTGGTGGTTCAATGTTTTACAAAAAATTTATGATCATCTGCATAAATGAAACATTGCTACAAAATTAATGCCCCATTACTTAATATTTTCTAATATGAATAAGGTTCTGGTATATTTTTAGCACTAGGAATCTATCATTTATTTTTCAAAATATGGAAAATATGCTAAAAACCTTTTTATAGTAAAGACCATTTAACACTGTAAGTCTAGTTTAATAGGTTTGTTGGGCACCTGAATGTGTTAAAATATTTCATAAATATACTGTATTTTGTGAAGAACGTTTGGGCTTATTTTACAGACTTCCGTATATGACTTACAAACACGTGAAAGAAACTAATACATTCAGGTTCTTGCACAGAATGCCATGTCATTCTAGTGCAATATTGAACGGCCTCATTAAACAACAAAGACATGCAACAACAAAGACTATTTTACACAGAACTTGACATGAAGTAGACTATACTAAAACTAAAAATAGAACACATCATCAGTGTAAAAGAACGTTAAGCAAGAAGGCAAGTGGAACAAAAAGTAGTAAACCAAACCAAGTAGGAGAGTCTATTTTTCCACATCAATATAATCCATAAATCAGAACTAAGAGAAGCATACAAGCCAGACAGGAAACTGGTATGAACTTAAAAAAAACAACATTAAAGAATCTGTTTCCAAAACAACCAATCATTGCAAAAAAATCAGAAAAATAGACAATCACAAGAAATCAAAATCCCAACGAATGTCCTCACTTCGAACAACATGATCATTCTCAATTAAAGCCAAGTTTAAGTGTCATCATATATCGAAGTGTCGTTTTTCCAGATGTGCATCGCATGTTAGTTTTATGTAAAAGTTAAATGCTGTTGGGATGATTAGATGTTTGAAACAATTTTAAGTCTTCGTTAGGTATGCAGTTATAAAATGTTTATTTTGTTTGGTGATAAGGTTGTTATGAATCTGACATCTTCTGCAAGGGTGCTGTTTTAATTTGTGTGTTTTGTGGCATTTTTATAATTTTGTCATATTATTCTTTGTTTCTGTGATTTTATTAGCTTTGTTGTGTTTGTGATATTTTGCTATTATGTTTGATGCCTTCCTGCCTATCATCTAGGGGAATCTTCTAAAGATAAACTCATCCGTAAAGAGGCGTTCTGTCTAAATCAACAAGTAAACATTTTGTACACGTGTTTTTAACAGTGAACATTACAGTATGGTATTAATAACCAATACAAATCACAAATAATGCACCACACATATGAAGCCAATTAATGTTATATTAAGAACGATAATAAATGATTTAGACGACTTACAATGGTTAACAGGTGTCATATATAGAAGCATTACCAAATAATTGAAATCGCATGACTTTCTATCATATTAATAGTAAAAGCATATCATTTTATAACTAACACGATTTGAACTAATTTGGGATAATTGGATGATGAAGTAATATCGATTTAATCTGCACATGTAATCTCCTCTGCTTTTCTTTTTAACTTACATACTTGTTTTTATAAGTCATTTGTTATATTGAAACATTCAGCTATAGGGCGCCTAATACTTTTTAGAAATTTGAAAAATATAAACATCAAATTATCCCAAATAAGTTCCCATCATGTTAACTTGTTTTAATCTGTTTGTTATGATATATGGAAGTCTTTAAAATCAGCCTAAACGTTCTTTACTAAATAAAGTATATTTATGAAGTATTTTAAAGGGACAAAGTCGGCCATTTTTCATGAATTTTGTTTGATACGAGATAATATTGTTTGACATGTTGAAAGATACTGAATGAATGGATGACCATGTATATATTCGACCCTGGTTTTAGACACGATAAATGAAACTAACGCGAGAATGAATAAATGGTCATGACCATTGATTCATTTTCGCGATGGTTTCATGCAATATTTTGGTTCATACCGGTATGAAATGGTTTTATTTCTGGCTGAAGTCATCCCTGTGAACACATTTCTGATACTGTGAGTAGACAGAGCTGTATCAATCGTTGACACTTAATTCAAAACAAAAAAAATGAGAAAACATATTTAATTCATTTACCACATGCTATTCGACCTTTTAAAGCCTGGAATTGTTTTGTTTTTGGTTTTTTTCTCTCTTTTATCACTGTGTGCTGTCTTCACCAACAGGTACAGGAATGGCGATTAACATCGACGACGATTTTGCATACTTTGCGATGAGTATAACCAAGAAAGGTCACAGAAAACAAGGCATTCAACGCAGAATTTTCCAGGAGAGGTTCAAACACGCTGGGGATAGAAATATCGGTATTAACTCTGTTGACGAACGTCGCAAAGAAGTTAATACTGAAATTGGTTTTAAGCTAATTTCTTACCAAGTATCCTGTGTCCGGGGATTGGTTGATCGAGATGCATTGCCAAGTGTAGGCACGCTTCCATCATCAAACTTTAAGATTCTTCCGCTAAGCAGTGTGTCTTTTGATAGCCTTATCAATTATGACGCAAACGTTGTAACATTTAATAGGGCAAATTTCCTTAAATTGTGGTGCAAGACTTCTGGAAGTGTTACTTATGTGTCGGTCAATGAAAGAGACGAAATTGTTGGTTATATAAACGCCCGTTCAATCATTGGCGAGACTTCTGTACTACCACTTATCGCCGACAAAGCAGAAATAGCAGAATCATTGTTCCTCACCCTTATTCATCACCTGCCTGATAATACACTCGTAAAGTTACACACCGTCTTAACAAACCTTGCTGCGGTTGAGTTGGCAAAAAAGTTTAACATCCAAGAATTATTATATACAATCACCTGTCAATTCAACAAAAACATAATACCTGTAAAGCTTGACAAAGTATTTTCAGCATTATCGCCAGAAACGCTTTAAAGATTATAATTTGAAATTCTTTCTTTCTAAGGTTGTTTTCCATATTTCACATGTTGTTGAACGGTTTTATGTATTTTGATCAAAAGGCCAAAAGGCATGGTACTATCACGTATAGCTATGAACATGTATGCCTATGCATATTAGAGTGCCCTCTTGATAATTTGTTTCTGATAATCTTCTCTATTTTTAAAGTGATATGTAATCCGATTCAGCTGGAGGATTTTAACTTTACGCTAACTTGTAATCTTTGCGAATAATAGATATCTTTTGTCACGGTAATAAACTTAATTGACCACATGATTAGATTATACAGGGCATATTCTTCGTGAAACTGTAACTCACATTGTGTTTCTATGTAAGATCTTTTTTTGGAAGTTGATTAACAAGCGGATGAATCTCTTGCCGATATATATATATATATATATATATATATATATATATATATATATATATACATACACAATACACAAACACATGTGTGTATCTGTGCCTGTGTGTGTGTGTGTGTGTGTTGTGTGTGTGTGTGTGTGTGTGTGTGTGTGGTTGTGGAAGGGATGTGCACCTTTTGAAGTGCACCTCCGAGCAACATGATTGTGACTGGGCACTTATGGCGCGTAATGCATGCCAAAATTAACATTCGTTTTCTTACACCACTGACCTAATTTTTCCACCAGTCATCCACATTCGGCTTGCCGATTTCTGAACCCACTCACTGAATTATTCCAGTGGTTAGCGATTTCTGAACCCACTTACTGCATCCTTCACGTGGTCAGCGTTTTCTGAACCCACTCACTTACATTCAAGTGGTTAGCGATTTCTGAACCCACTCGCTGAATTCTTCATGTGGTCAGCGATTTCTGAACCCACTCACTGAATTCTTCATGTGGTCAGCGATTTCTGAACCCACTCGCTGAATCCTTCAACTGGTTAGCGATTTCTGAATCAACTCACTTACATTCAAGTGGTTAGCGATTTCTGAACCCACTTGCTGAATCCTTTAACTAGTTAGCGATTTCTGAACCCACTGACCGAATCCTTCAAGTGGTCAGCGATTTCTGAACCAACTCACCGAATCCATTAACTACTTGCCTACATTCCGCTAGGCACCCCAGCAGACTTGATATTTTTTCTATCATAATCCGGTCACTCAAAAAGAGACCCGTCAAATTCACTCACGGATAAGGTGGCCGACCATTACGCTAGGGGGTCTTTATCAAAGCTTGTAAGATGTGACCCGGAAATGAATCTTTACTGAGTTAGTAGCCTAATAGGTACTGAATCGCATGGTTCGCACTCCCAGCCCGCCTCACAAAACGTGAACAATTACAGTAAAAGGAGTGAAAAATGACTTTTTGTCCGGACCAGAAGTCAGGCTTTCTTGACACACAAGACCAAACGTAATGACACCACCGTCAATCTACGCAAGCACAGTCGCTCTATGGATAGAGGGACTGTGACGCAAGTTTCGTTTTACTGTGGCGTCCATAGAAACCTATGCTCTTTGAAAAGGTCTGGTCAATCTTCGCTGATCACTGCGTCTCACGTGACTTGACTAGACGCAGCACACGTAGTAAGACGCAGATACCGGCAAACCGCCATTTTGAAATGAGACAGTTTTTGGTCTCCCGGAAGTTGTTAATTGCGCATGCCCGCACATAGTGTATCATTTTTTGTGGCGTGCTTTATAGTCTAATCTGGTAGCTGCCAATATTTCAAAACTTGTAAGAATGGTAATTAAATTCTTTGTTAAATTCTAGCCACGTTCGCATCATGAAACTGTGATAATTTTAGCTTTACTTCCAAGTAAAATTGAACAGCCAATGACAGCGCCCCATGATTCAACCAATCAGATTTCGTAATTCGATACATGGCGGTTTCCCGTTACCTGCCTCTTTGTGCTTGTCACTGAGGCGGGGACCAGCCAATGGTCAATCGAAACTGGAGACTCAGCCAAAGACGCGCAAAAGTTCGGCGAAATACTGGAAAGATATAAATATGTAAGTGTTTACAGATTGTTCCGACTATAATGAGCCGTGCAAACAAACGTCTTGAACAGCTAAACTAACGATGGAGGCAGTCGATTGTAAGCTTCATGCTAGGCAATGCACGTTGTGACCGACGGTACGGAGATCAAGTTTGCTGAATGAATTGAGAGAGAAAACATATATCAATAAAAATTCAATATTTCACCAACGTAATCATTGGACTAGTCGTTTCTTCCATTATGCAGTAGGCTATTATGAAAATTTCGTTGAAAATAAATGACGGGACTGCTTCTACTCCGTCTACTCAAACGAAGTTTGGTGTACGGCCGGGCTACGCTGTATGTACAGGATAGGCAATACATGTACAGCCCATCAACTTCGCATATCGTTGCCGTAATTGAAAATGCTCAGAAAGGAACAAATTATATCTTGAATACAGTATAAAAGTCTTACTTAGTAAATTTAAAAGTATTTCCAAATAATATCAAACGTAACGGGTATCTAATCCTCATAAGGACTACCGTAGTACAATTACCGGCTAGATGCGAGCACAACATTAATGGCGCTCCAGGCATGGTAGAAGTTCGAACACAAGGGAGATCCCGGCCGGCCTCACTGCAAAGTCGTCCCCGTGCACACCCGGCCCAACAGCAAACTAACCTTTTGGTTTGATTCTGTTGTTTACTTATTTTTTAAAGAATTCATGACACAAACAGGGCTCGAAATTAACTTTTTACGCTGGTAGTCTACTTGGGCTACCATTTTCTGAAGTTGGTAGTCCAGTGACAATGGCTGGTAGTCCATGAATATTTTAGTTGAGGGATGCTGTACTCGTCCGAGTATAAGCCCGGTTCAGCAACACAAAAGCAGTAAGACTGGGGGCTTCAACTCGAGAAAGCCCATGTTATGTGTCACGAACGCTTAATTTTAATTTTCATGTACATTTTAACACTTTCTATCACTTTCAAAATCGGCTAACACATCCAAAGAAATTGTAACTTGAGTAAAGAAAAACAGAAAAACAATATTCTCATGATCCTTATGAACTGGCATGCCTTGTTATACCCGAGTCTCTCTATACAGAACGTAATACATTTATAGATCGACAACCATTACATAGATAAAAGACAGCGAAACGCAACCAAGCTTAACTGACATAGTGTTTTATATTACTTTCAAATCAAAGTGATTACACAATCTTTTGATATAGAAGTGACAGTTTTGTGAAATTTCAGCATCAAAACCGTCATTGCCAAAATATGTTGCTTCGATTTCGCAATCACCTTGCCGCTAATGCGGCAATCAGCTGAATTTTATTACTTCAAGTTCCTCAATTTTGATAGTTATTTGCCTACAGAAGTGAGCCAAGTGCATATAGTGTCGTCTTGATTTTACATCGGTACCGGGAGTTCCTGTGTGACCTTGTGCAGGGTGCGCATCCGGCTCTGCCAACTTCAGTTTGAATAACCCGTATATAACGCACACATTGTACCAGAATAGAATGTCAGCCTCCTCTCCCAAAGTTCTGTATCCTCTGAAACACAGTAACAGTACGTTTTTGAACAGAGGAGAACAAAATAAAATCATTCGCAGGTCATTCAGCCAGCGACCGTGGACGTTTGCCCGGGCAGGGCGTGGCATGGCCCCAGGAATTTTTTGGGACTGTTGGCTGATCCGGGTGGCTGATGAGAGCCTCTTATTATACGACATTGAACTATTCTAAGGTCTTAAAATACGTTAAGAACATTTCCTTTTATCGTTTCCTAGGACCGTTTCTTGTTTTAACTTAGTTAAATTACGATATTCAATTACCATATTGTCGTTTTTCTGAAATCGTACGATGACGAGAGCTGTACTTCTATGCGAGCTATCACTCGTGCGAGGCATGCTGCAAGACGTATACATGTGCGTTGTCAACAAACCCGCGCGGCAATCCAACTCGATCGGACAATATTTAGCGTTTGTATATCACTACAGAAGTACAAATTTGGCTTATTTCTTCACTGAACAACATTTCAAGATGGATGAAAGGGAATAACATGTAATTTCGAACAAAAAAGGTTAAAAGTTAAAAAATAATGGGGCTCTAAGGCCAGGAAGAAAAATAAAATAGAAATAATCCACTGACGGAGCGTGTTAGTTGGCGTAAACGCACTTGTTGTCGACGTAAAACTCAGAGGTCAAAACTTTTTCGAACAAAAAAGGTTAAAAGTTAAAAAATAATGGGGCTCTAAGGCCAGGAAGAAAAATAAAATAGAAATAATCCACTGACGGAGCGTGTTAGTTGGCGTAAACGCACTTGTTGTCGACGTAAAACTCAGAGGTCAAAACTTTTTCGAACAAAAAAGGTTAAAAGTTAAAAAATAATGGGGCTCTAAGGCCAGGAAGAAAAATAAAATAGAAATAATCCACTGACGGAGCGTGTTAGTTGGCGTAAACGCACTTGTTGTCGACGTAAAACTCAGAGGTCAAAGCTAATTTCGACCCCTTAGCATTCTAGTAAAAATTGACACCACAATTTTTGTGACGACATTTGACGTAGGCATGACGCTGTGTGACGTAGGGGTCTTGTTACGTGTCATAAGTAGAAACTAATGAAGTTGAGCTTAGGGAGTTCAGTACTTGAAGGATTCGGTGAGTTGGTTCAGAAATCGCTGACCACATGAAGAATTCAGCGAGTGGGTTCAGAAATCGCTAACCACTTGGAGGATTCATTGAGTGGGTTAATAAATCGCTGACTAGTTGAAGGATTCAGTGAGTGGGTTCAGAAATCGCTAACTATAGTTGAAGGATTCAGTGAGTGGGTTCAGAAATCGCTGACCACATGAAGAATTCAGTGAGTGGGTTCAGAAATCGCTGACCACATGAAGAATTCAGTGAGTGGGTTCAGAAATCGCTGACCACATGAAGAATTCAGTGAGTGGGTTCAGAAATCGCTGACCACATGAAGAATTCAGCGAGTGGGTTCAGAAATCGCTAACCACTTGAATGTAAGTGAGTGGGTTCAGAAATCGCTGACCACGTGAAGGATGCTGTAAGTGGGTTCAGAAATCGCTAACCACTTGAATAATTCAGTGAGTGGGTTCAGAAATCGGCAAGCCGAATGTGGATGACTAGTGGAAAAATTCGGTCAGTGGTGTAAGAAAACGGATGTTAATTTTGGCGTGCATTACGCGCCATAGGGCACTATCAATAGTCATCGTCTAGTCTTAAGTGATTTTCACTGTAAGTGTCGTATGCTCTCTCACTCTAGCCTGCCACAACGAACTAAATGCGACAATCTATCACGTCCAACCGAACGTCATTGACGCTATGTTTTCATTACTTCTATGCAATATATCAAATACAGTTTCTTGCTGTCTCCCTACAGCGTGCTGAAACACACAATGTTCAGTTTGTTGACAAAGCCTGTATATAAGTGAATCAGAGTCTAAACTGGAAGTCGTTTGTCAACGATACAAATGCACGGTACACAGGCTCTGTTGGCAAGCTGAATACTGGACAGTTCAACATGCTATAGGGAGTAGAACAAGAACGCAATTGTATAGACTGAACAAAAATATTGTCAAATTATCAAAGTTAATATAGCACTGCCCTGCTATTGCAGTGTCACTGTTACCGCATATTTGCGGTGAGAGAGATTATGATAGCTCTGACTCTGATGTAGTTGAATAAGAGACTGGGTTATATGACTCTCATTACAATGAAATAAACATGTGCATAAGATAAGGCCAGAGAGCAACATATGGAAGACCGGTAGACTTGACAGTTATCAGGGAGTTTCGAATTCTGGCAAATGAGAAAAAAGTTTGAGTCACCATGCTTAATTCTATAAATTGTCACATTCTCATTGTAAAATAACACAAAAGTAAAACTTTGAACGGTAAAGTTTCTAATTTAAGTAAAAATAATGTGTGACGAAATGGAATTATTTATTTTTACCAAACATGCAATGATTACATACAAAATTTCAGAGATTAAAACGTTTATTTTAACCTTCCAGTGAGTGTGGTCAATTTTGAGCAGCATTTGTCATATTTGTCTTGTACTTTTAAAAACATAGTTTTGGTAGGTCACTCTGCATAGCTTTTCACAATTCGGGAGAAAGAGCCAGAATTTCTCAATTAGCATATTCTCTCAGCTCAGACTGATAAATGAAAAAAAAAACACTAATAGGTTTAAAAATGAATCGGTTTTAGAACTTGCCTTATGCCTATAAAAACTGCTAGTAACAGGCAGTGTAGAATATATGCGAGCAGAACTGCCCAATACATGTTTTTTCTCCTTTGCGTGCATCCCTCATAAATATGCGCCTACATGATATTTTTGATGGACGTTGCTTAAAACAATTTGATCATGTGGACGGGGAACTTGAAGTTTTTTAGGGTATTGAGGGGAACTTGAAAAATTAAGATTCCAATCGCAATTCCTCCAGCGCCCCTTCCCTCGTAACCGTTTATTGTGAACGTAGCCTAACTTTGAACGCTTAGGCTTACGCATTTGAATTCATGACATGCGCGCATGCTCATCGCGAATTTCAGTCCTCATACGGCGTCCTATCCGTAGCGCATGACCCTTCAAATTATAGTCTGGCCTTTACAGCCGATTCTGACGCTAGCACAATAACAAAAACGTTACCTGGTGAGCGAAAGCAACCTCACCACAACTATGCACATGATAATGGTTCCGTCCATAACATCTCCCAAAGATTAATGGGGCAATATTGGATATCAACTTTACTCAGCCGATTGTACTCCCGAGTGCATTAGCTGTCATATTTTTAGATGCATATCACATTTGCAGCAGGCGCCTGCTCATCGACAGGCCACCATCATCAGGCTTCTACGGCGTTAAACAAACAGCAACTACTCTTCAATTTCGACCACGTTTAGAACAAACATCAAGATTTGTGTTACTACTGGGCCTCTGACAGAAACATGGCCAGGTAGGGTTTAATTGGCGTGAGAATTGAAAATCGGTAGTCATTTGTCATACGCAACCAAAATGTTTTGTTGTCGTAATTGTGCGTGCGTCAGAAGGGGATCGTACATGAGTAGCGCCTTTTTCCATTGGTCAGTTTCCTAGCCTGTGATCTCACCGGCATTTCCGTAATGTTTTTTTATAATTTTTACCAAATTTCCGTCGAGTACCTTAGCACCAGCAACAATGCTAAGGTAGAGGTGACCTCACACAACGGAAATGTGGCCATTGATGTCAATGACCCGTTTCCAATGAATGACCTTTACACCAGAAAGATAACGGCAAGTTGTAGTGGAAATTTGCTGTATTCACAACAGACAGTTGTGAATTTGTGAAACATTATACGAGTTATTACTGCGGGTCAATTGCCTAACCACTCCCTTCACGGAGTACTGAGGCAGTTGGGCATGTTTTTAAATTCTGTAGGGAACGAGCACAACTAATAGCAGAAGCTAAAGTATACTTATAAGCTCTTACTTGCATAATTTGTGTATATCTGTCCGTACGTCTGTCTGTCTGCAAGCTAGTTTGCATGCATACTTGTATGTATGTATGTATGTATGTATGTATGTATGTATGTATGTATGTATGTATGTATGTATGTATGTATGTATGTGTATGTATGTATGTGTGTATGTATGTATGTATGTAT
Organism: Ptychodera flava; assembly: GCF_041260155.1. Lineage (NCBI taxonomy): Eukaryota > Metazoa > Hemichordata > Enteropneusta > Ptychoderidae > Ptychodera > Ptychodera flava. Next base: position 40,268,265 of record NC_091934.1, read on the forward strand.
GTATGTATGTATGTATGTATGTATGTATGTATGTATGTATGTATGTATGTATGTATGCATGCATGTATGTATGTACGTACGTACGTATGTATGTATGTATGTATGTATGTATGTATGTATGTATGTATGTATGTATGTATGTATGTATGTATGTATGTATGTATGTATGTATGTATGTATGTGTATGTATGTATGTATGTATGTATGTACGTATGTATGTATGTGTGTTTATGTATCTATGTATGTATTATGTATCTATCTATGTCCCTGTGTACCGAGATACATATAGTTCGAGCTTTTGAAAGACAAAACGCACTATGCGGAAAACTATGAATAATTTTCGCATACAAAATGTACTATGTCTGCCCATTTATATATGTTTTACAATTAACATTTATTTACTTCACTATATTTTCGTGATAAGATGTGCACATGTGTACAAGAAACTTGATTTTGGAATGCCATCCCAAAGTGTCATTACACTATACATGATAGTCTACGGCGAAAAGTATGAAAAAAAATTTTCCAATACAAAACTAGCTGTATCTCTTTATTAGTATATGTTTGACCGTCATTGAAATAAAGCTGTTTTATTTGATAACCTCAGAAAACAGGTGTATAAATGAATGCTGCTGCCCGTTTCAGAATGATTTATTTGTGTGATTTGCATTTCAGTAAAAAAGGCCCCTCGTTATTCTCTGAAAGTTTCAAGGGTCCCTTTAACATTCAGATTTTTGTGCCCTCCCCTCATTTTCTCTTCTGCTTTCCTGCTTTTAATTGGGCTCGTTACCTTACGTTTACTTTTGCTTGCAGTCGGGCTTAGCCTCCAAAGCACCTTCGATGACCTTCGTTATAGGCTGATATGGACTACTGAGATTGTCTTGGTCATGAAGGGTTTTAAATTCTTCTATTTTGGCCGTTGTTTTGGTTTAGCCTACAACCTTGGCTTCTGTTATGGCTTTTTTCGTATGTTTTTATTTGTAGGTACCCATGTGTGTGACCAATGTGTCTGTGACGAAGATTTTTGTTTCACTGAGTTATTCATATCTCATAAAGTTCACACCACGCAAGGTGATATTTTGTATCTGGTGTGTTCATGAATAATTCTAAATCAAATTAGTTTGCTTCCAAGGGCTGTAGGTTCCATAACTCAGAAAAATTGTTACAAAAATTATTGGCTCAAAGGCAATTCGAACAATTGGATGTGACTTTGACATAGTATTAATGATTTTAATATTGAAAAATCGATAGGGTTTGGAGCTTACTGATTAGAAGCTTATTTGCTATAGAACAAAAGCATTTATAAGTAGACCATAAATAAAGTCTTAAACTAATGTTGGTCGGACTTCTGAGTTGTAATAGGTGTGATTTTGATATACTATGAATGATTTTATAGTTATATACTGGATAGGGTTTGGTGCTTACTTATTTAAAAGAGGTTTATATGTCATTGAACAAGTTGTTATGATAAGACCAAAAATACAATTTGAAACTGAATTCGCTCGGACTTCTGATTTACATGGTAATAGTGTTTAGTTATGCTGACAGTTTACAGTGTATGACGATTGATGCATACGATTGATAACTGGCTTGGTTGGTTAGTAAATTAATTACATCATAAACGAGAATTGTTTGCACAGAATTTGATAGGGCGTTATATTTAGCTTTAAGGGTGACTCATAATAATTAGAATACTTACACCATAGACAAATATAGAAACAGACTACCAACGCGGCATGCCTTTTATTCCATGGTCTTCTCGGTAGACTATTGCCTTCTCATATTACAATGAGCTTCAAAGGTGTTAAACTTTTTGGAGACTTTGTTTGTGGCTGATAATTGCACGAGATTATGCGAAAATACGTCGAGATGGCATCGTGCTGCCAGTCGCGTAGCAACCATAGGTACTTTGTGAACTCTCAGGGCAGAAACACTGCTTCGCGCAAAGCAAAACATAACACGCCAGCAGTTTCATAAACATGTCCTTCCTTGACAAACGTGTGAAAGACGGTATGACTGACCGTAAACCATTGAGTAAAACCAGACAGTATCGATAAAAGACTTTCAAATTTGGTTCAAACACACTCATTATATATTCATAAAAATATGAGAGGAATTTTTAAAACGGTAAAACTCACTTTCCTGAAGCTCAAAACACTCCCGTTTTCGCCAGCACGCCAATTCCGCTCAGCACCACACGACAACAACAACACAAACTTTGCCGAACATACTTTCGCTTAACAATTGGCGAAATTTCGAAAATTACCGAAGGATGCATGGTCGGCACTCTTCGGAAAAGCGAGGCGAGAGCTTCCTGAAGCGAGGCGAACATGGATGGGTTACGTAACCGCTTCACGCCTTGAACAATACCCGTTGCTAGTATGTTTCTATATTTGTCTGTGCTTACACGTAATGTGCATATTATCAAACCTCTGAAGTTCACTGGTCATATTGAATGTTAATAATGGTGACACTTTGAACACCTTGGAAATTAATACACTGAATTTGATCATACAGTCATTATATTCTATGCTGAAAGTTTGATAGACATGGCATAAGGTTTGACGTATTTGCCTGTCAATTTCTTATTGTAATTTTTCAACGTCTTAAATTCATCATGAAATTAATATTCATTTTTATACTGCCAACGACAACAAACATAGAACAACAAACATGAACAAAAACAAACAAATACAGCATCCCTTTAATTTTATTTTTCAGGAAGAACAAATGATACCTGAATTTCCTATGCCACTGTCTTGGTCTTGTGTACTGTTTGTTACTGGATAGAACCAGTAAAATACTGGCAAGACAATAGCCTAGGGTTGTTCTATGTAAATTCATTAGTGCGGTCAGACGTATATTTATGTACTTCGACCATTGTCATATAAAAAAAAATTGGCAATACCGATTGACTTCCTTTCAGTTCTAATGTCAAAGTTCGCATTGCAACAAAAGAAGATCTGAGAGCATCCAGTGCTCTTACAGTTGAAGAAGGCTGGGACTATCCGATTGATTATCTAGAAGCATTGTGGTTCACGGACCCAGACGGCTTTTTTGTTGCCGAGAAAGGTGATGAGATTGTGGGTAAGTGTATCATTTAGACACTTACCAAAATTTATGGACTTTATCGGTTCGCCAAAATATTGACCAAAATCTGGATAAACAGCAACAAACGAGATTGGAACTAATTTTGGAGAATTGGATCCCCATATTTTTCAAATTTCTTAAAAGTGTTGAGTGCCCTATAGCCAAATGTTGCAATATTACAAATTACTCATAGAAAGCAAATGCATTGCTTAAAGACAATTAAAGGCAGATGAGCTTACATTTGCAGATTAAACCAACATTAGTTCACTATCAATTTCCAAACACGATTGGAACTAATTTGGGATAATTGGATGGTGAAGTAATGTCTGTTTAATCTGCAAATGTAAGCTCGTCTGCTTTTCTTTTTAGGTTATACACTTGTTTTATGAGTAATTTGTAATATTGCAACATTCAGCTATACGGCATCCATCATTTTTGAGAAATTCGAAAAATATGAATATCCGATTATCCCAAATTAGTTACAATCATGTTTCCAATAGTGTTAACAGTCTTCCGTTCATAGTCGACCTTATACATGAGGATTATTTTGCTGTCAATCATTCATATGAGAGCTCCATCATTAGTAGAACAGATGTTGTGTGTGAGAATGTTTACATATGTCGTACATTGGAAACCGTTTTATTGGCTTGAGAATATAAAGAAATGAGCACAATTGTTAACAGGGGCTGCAAGAGAAAATTGAGGAGGCCACGAAAAATGCTGGGTGTTTAAGGGGGCCTTAAAAATACAGAGCATGGGGTTTCCAACTTTTACCTTAACGCAAATCATAGTCTGATAAATCACTCTGGATAGGGCAGAAAACAATCCTTTCATAAACCAGTTGTCCGCGGTTATGCACCGAAACAGCTGTGTTTGATTGGCTGACGGTCATGAACAGTTTGTGCTTGCGAATACTGTAATCTCGTCTGTAAAAGTATGGGAATAAGGAATGACGACAAGGGTTTACCATCATGTGGATAAGAAGGCAGACTATGGGCCTGGGAAAAATATTTTTTACAGTCAGCTCGGAAGATTAATATGTAGAGCAGATGACATCTTTTAATAAAATTTCAATATGATGTTTGTTGCACACCTTAACACTTCTAATTACCTTATTCCAGTGGAATAAATTTACGACAGTTGTCGAGCACATAAAATGCACGAAGGGAAACTAATTGCTCATAGTTTGCGCCATAGACTACAATTTACAGTGAAGAGATACCCTTTTTGGTGAGATTCCAAAGTCAAATTTCTTGTACATAAATCACCATATTTGTGTGGAATATACCCAGGTCTGAGAAGGCAGTCGAAAGACGAAGTCGTCAAATACTATAGTTTACTTTTTTATCACTGAACTAATAATAGACAGTGGCTACGTTCAGTGAAGCATCACACTTAGGTGAGCGACTGTGCAATATCGATGCGGAGGCCAGCGACATGAAGTGTCTGTAGAAGGTAGAAATGGCTCTAATTTGGGGAGGCGAGGTTTCCAGTTGATATAGCAGTTTTGACGGGAAAAGGGTCTATGAGTCACGAGAAAGGCACATAATGAATTAAATACATTGTCTTAGCAGATGGAATCTCTGGTTGGTAGAATAAACAATGATAGGAAGCGGTGCCTCAAAGCTGAACTCTTAGAAGGAATGATGTATGAATATCTAAAGTAAAACAATGTACTAATAGTGGCGTAATAAATAAATGTATTTCCTGACAATATTTTAGTCCAGTAACTTCATGTCCATTGTCAAACATGCATAAATACACAGACATAGCAAATTTTATCGTTAAAAAGTTGTTTAAAGTTTCTGACATAGACAACCATACCGGGTAATGTTTATTCATATCAATAATCTAATATATAAATGCATACATATAACCAGTTTTACATTGAAAAAAAATGATGCCAGTTGGAGCCGTGGAAAACCATGTATAGTGAAATGACATGTTTAGGTGAAATTCCAAAATAAAGTTTCTTGCACAGAAATATATCCTCATCACCACATTCCAGTGAATGAAATTCCTAATTATGACCAAACAGATATAAATGCACAAATATAGGTAATTTTGTCTTCGAAAAAAAATTGTTCGAGTCCATGAACACACACACCCTGTAGTATTGTCGTATAGTAAGTATAACAATCAAAAATTCAGTTCTGTGTCGTCTATAGTGACACACACCGATATCAGAGCTTTAAAGACAGGGTGATTATTGGTTTTCTTGCTCAGTATTACTGGTATTTCTAATATAAAAAGTACGCAGAAGAAGCAATGAATGTTCGTTAGGGTAAGGGCCAGATTTCCATAAAATGACTATATACACTTGAATCGTCTTTCAGTTGAATACTTTGTATCCTATCACTGGAATGCTGTTTCCCCTTACAGGTACAGTAATGGCAATTAATATCAACGACGATATTGCATTCTTTACAATGAGTATTACCAAGAAGGGCCACCGAAAGCAAGGTATTCAACGCAGACTTATCGAAGAAGTTTTCAAACATACTGGTGACAGAAACGTCGGACTTACCTCACTTGATGAACGTCACCAACACGTTTACGCCGAAATTGGTTTCAAGCTTATTTCTTACCAGATAACTTGTTTTCGGGGTTTAGTCGATCAATCTGCATTGCTAAGCAAGAGCACTCTTCAATCATCAAAGTTTAACATTTTACCGCTAAGCAGTGTGTCTTTTGATAGCCTTGTCGTTTATGACGCAAAGGCTATGTCATTTACGAGGGAAGTTTTTCTTAATGCTTGGTGCAAGGGAGCTGGAGTTCTCTCTTTTGTTTCGGTCGATGAACGTGGTGAAATTGTTGGCTATATAAACGCACGTCCATTGACTGATGAATTTTCTGTACTACCACTAATCGCTGACAATGCAGAAATTGCGGAATTATTATTCAATACCCTTATTCATCACCTACCCGCCAATTCATTCGTGAGGCTTCTCACTGTCATGCCAAATCTGGCCGCTGTTGAGTTAGCGAAAAAGTATAACATACAAGAAGTAAATCGTACATTAACCTGTCAATTCACAAAAAACATAATACCCGTTAAGATCGACAAAATATTTTCTGCTGCGTCAGCAGAAATGATTTAGAGATTATACCATTAATTTTACTAGTCTGATTTCCATATGCAATTGATAACCTGATATGACAACAAATAAATAAGTTTTTTGCAAGTTTGTTTGGCATCTATTCTTAGTTAGATGCCTTTAAACACTCAAAACCAGAGGAAATGATCTCATCGATTGCTTGGCGATTGCTTCAATTTTCATCGTTAACCTATGTCTAATATAAGTAACTGTTGTAGATCTGATATAATAAATTAACTATGGCTTCCACAACATGTCTGCCCTTACCGCCAGCGGCGCACTTTACTTCGATGTTTTAATGTGTCAGCGAAGCGAACGAGGTGTGACAAGCGAGACTAAGATAACACATAGACAATATGACGTGCCTTTACTTTAATGAAAGAGTAACAATTGCCAAGAGGCGACACTAAAGCAATAGAATGTTTGAACTATCCAGTTTAATTTCAGACAGGAACCAAGATTTATAGACCAAGATATTTTACCACAATATCAATCAAATTTTGAACGGACAGATAGAAACACCAATGAATGGTGATGAAGTTTCCATTGAAAAAACCTTCTGTTTCAGACGCAATCGGGATATTGATTGCCATTTTCTTCAACACCAGTTTCTGAGTACCAGGCGTTACGTGTGAAGTTTTTTTTGTCATTTGTACGAAGATTAAAATCAAGTTTATGAATAACCGCTTTTAGTTCTTAGTGGGCTATATTTAAATAATAACACATGAGAGCGAGGGCAAGATCACGATTTATTGCCTGCCCAAGGGTGATGGTCATGATCGAAATATTGATGATGCCCGAGCCGTAGGCGAGGGCATCATCAATATTTCGATCATGACCACCAGCCCGAGGGCAGGCAAAAAATCGTGATCTTGCCCTAGCTCTCATGTGTTATTATTTTTATTACACCGAACAAACTTCTTCGAGTACAGTTCGCCTTTCTGCATGAGTCCGGACCTCAGCGTAAAATGTTGTCAGTGCCAAATCTAGGGTTGCCGCTGAAAGTTTGCCGATCTCCTCAGTCGCGTATCCAAATTTGTTGCTTGCATAGTCGCTGAACACAGAAATTGCATTCCTTGTTGCCATTTCCGTTCGTTTGCTGTTTACTTGCATCAAAATATCGTCTAACTGTGCCGGTGACAGCTCTGCATGACGTTTCGCAGCGATAGTAGCAAGTACAAGCGAACGACAATTTGTTATGCGCAGAAAGGAGGCGCAGTAAGTAAAATGACGTCATCCATGTAATATCAAATGCAGAGGGCATCATCAAGTTCGCAGCGGGCATCATCACGTTCGCAGAGGGCATCATCACGTTCTTTTACATGTCACGTGAGTCGTGTTTAACCAATGGCAGTGCACGCTGAATGAGTGAGGTGTAATAAACTCTGTTAAAGCCTAAATATTCAGGCTAACAAAGTAATACGCATACTTAATAAGATCTGTATTATTTATTACAACCAAAATCCCACAGTAAATTTAGTTGCATATACAAATACACGAGGAGTGTACAGAAGTTGGATATTGAAAAAATCAGTTGATTCCAGCTTTTATTCCTTTAATGTACTGTCTATAATTATGTAATTTCCTTGATAATTATTCTTTGCAACATCAATGTGCAGGCAGGATGATATAAATACACTGAACATACCATGCTAATGTCAGCGGAAATCATTGTCAGCATACTGTGTGCTCATTTTAGAATATGTCTTCTGCCTGACCCTGAAAGAGTTTACCATCTGTTTTGAAATAACGTGTTCCTTTGCAGCATGTTAGGTCATTATATTTCTAAATTGTATTTTTGCAATGGCAGAGAAAGGGAAGGGGAGAGAGACAATACAGGCCACTGTCCATGTAAAGACGAATACTTGCCATAACAAGTTCACCAGAAGAAGTCGATGTAACTAGCATGATACAAGAAAACGTCACTCCCACGGTGATTTAGTCGGTGCACATGTTTGTGATAATGAAACAATTTCAATAACGAGGTTTGCGAAATGTTGAAAACTCAGTAGCGTTTCAATCCTTGGTATACCAAATTGGTCAATATCAATCTGTAAGGGCAGAAAATAGTGGGTTCATTGAGGAGCTGACGATAGGCTATGCAGCCTGCTGTTATGACAACTGTGCATGCTTTTTTGACTGAAAATCTAAAACTGAGAAACCCGGCAATAGCAGTGTTTTCGCAGATGAATTCTTCTGATCAATTTTCACATACAGTCATACAGTGCCTGAATCTACGACAAATGTTTGCACAAAGCACTAATCACACATTAACCATATCGTAATGGTTGTTTCAATGGGGCAGAAAGTAAAGCAGGTTTACGGGGATTGAATTCAAATTTTGAATTCCTCTCTCTCTCTCTCTCTCTCTCTCTCTCTCCTCTCTCTCTCTCTCTCTCTCTCTCTCTCTCTCTCTCTCTCTCATATTTGCATTGAAAACGTTGCATGTGAAAAAGAATTGTCTTCTTTTTCGTGCATTCTGCTGCTCTGCGGATAGACCTGTTTGTTGTTCCCACTCGGATATTTTAGTTTAGCCTATATTCAAAAAAATTCAACATGTAATGGAATCTCTGGAAATGTAGTAATGTAGCTGTTATGGTCATTCTCCACCATGACCTAGAGTTTAATTAGTCATGTTTAGAACTTTCTAGAAGGTCATGTTCACTGCAAGTGAAGATATTTTAGAACAGTAATTAGAATATTAATAGAAAGTCTAGATTGTTCTGATATCTTCTGGGGAGAATCACTTCAGTATAAATACGGGATGGTACAGATTTTTAGTTAGACTGTTGAGGATCACTTCAGTGATAACTTCAAGAGTAGTTTGGGACCTTCACACTCATATTTGATTTGTTCTGTGAACTCTGAAAGGTTCTGACCAACCTCAAGCCTGCAAGCCGTAAGACTTCCTCACGCATCGGTGTGTCTGGCCTCAACTGTATGGAGCCTAGTTTAGGAATTTGTGAAATCCCAGCTGAGATAAGAATTTTTTTCTCTGCATTGTAATTTTAACCTAATTTACTCCCTAAGTTTAGTTGTTAGTTTTCATAGTTTATTCTAAACAAAATCTCTGACTTCACCGCCTTCTTCTGTTGTGACATAGTGAGAAGTCTCAACTCTACGGCAAGAAATACACTGGTAGATTACTAGGAGATGTCTATAAAAGGCAATAACTTTATGGCAAGAAATGCACAGATAGGCTACTAGGATGTACCTGGTAAGGCAATCACCAGTCCCTGTTACAAGATATGTTAATAACGCCAGTCACACGGCTTGCATATTGAAATGTATGAATATATTCAATTTACCAAAATCATAATACATGTAAAGCTTCAAGTGATAAAATATTTTCTGCTGCATCGGCAGAAATGTTTTAGTTATGTTACATTTACTTATATGCTACTTACATATGTGTAGCATACAGATAAGTCGTTTTGATTTCAGGTGGAGCTTTAGGTGCATTTTTTATTTGAAAAGAACATTGATCGTAAGATATGCCAGTCAGCAATCGAAATGTGAACAAAAACACATTCGCATTCCATCTCGTATTTACAGTAGATCAAAAGTCCCTGGATCAAACTTTTAGTGAATCTGTAATAAAGTTTTGGCTGAATTCCATTAATTTTCAAAGGAGTACATTTACTACAAATGAACGTTAATGTTAATAACAAGTATGGTATCTCCCTAGCTAGCATAAGTTATTGTTTTAGATTTAAAAACAGAAATTTAAAGAAATTGAGACATGACAATATATTGTTCATTGAACGAGGGAATTTATCCATCGATGTGTCCACAAACGAAGACCTGTTTTATCTGTAATATTTGATTCACATGCATATCAATCTAAAATCAAATAACAAAACAAGTCGCCTTTTCTGTCAGTGTGATTTGGGATGAATATCGTCCAACAAAATGCGAACATTAGAGAAAAATCTGAATTGCATTATCATTGTGTTGTGTTCACTTTTATATTCACATATATTGTGATGTGCAGGCTTATGTGAATGTACACTAGTAGGCCGAATGCATGATCATAAAATATGTTCAATCGGGTATGAGCGACCCCATAGGCATTGCAATAAAACATTTAAGGCAGACATACGACTTAAAGTTTTACTTTTGATGGAAAGGATAACGAATTTAATTTCCAGATGTCAAAGTGTGAGTAGGGTACGTTCAGAGCTGTTGATATCAGTACGATCGTTTAACATGCGGTTTCTCAACCTTGCCCGTGTTCTTCTCATGCCCCGTCACTTGTATCTGTTTGCATTTTTTATAACATGGAATATGGAGTTCACGGTTTTCAAAGCAGTGTCACATTTTCAACGCTTGGTCCTGGATGCCCTGTCTTGAATTCTACAAGGCCTTACATTGGGAGTTTCATCTTTCTGAAGTTACACAATTTCAAATAGAAAAATGCACAACAATGTAATAAACGTGTCTACTGCGCAAATATCCGTGAGGGCGCCGTGCTCTGGCTCTTTCATAATCAACAGCATGAAATTAATCGATCAATAAACAAAGTCAACGATTTACAGTCCATCGTGTCAGGTTTCTAGATATGTTCATAAGTTGGGAAAATGCTGCTATTCGCTCAATTTTCCACAAAATGGGAAAAGAAATGAAAAACAAATGGGTAAAATAAAGGTCAAATTACTGTCAATATGGGTATGAGGCGTTTGTGGCCAGACCACATCTATTTCCCTTATTCCTTGCTATTTGGATGTAACCTTCCATTCCCCACGATGGTCCTGAAATAAAACGAGCATGAATAAATTAACAAATATTGCTCTGGAAACCCAACAACGAGCATTCTGCTGGCTGGCTGTTCTTTCTTGCACTCGCCCCCCTCCCCATTCAAACACAAAACCGAAATTAATGAAGTTAATTTGGGGCTTTTCAGAAGGATAAATGGAAATTTCACCGAACAACAGCATATTGTTTGTAGTAGCTCGCGAAATTGGCTTACGGGTACGCTAGCGCCACTACTAGGACGATATAACTTTTACTTGTCGCCGCCATTGCGATCTCTCTAGCTTGTTCTTTCTTGGTGTGACCCATCACTGTCCTAACTTCCTTTTTTCCCAATTTTATCAGTGTTTGCAAGCAATAAAGTTATAAAGCTACTGAGATGATTTTGAGATGTAAACAATATTAAAGGCACAATATTTTTGTGTGGGGTGAAATATATAACAGCAGTCGTTATGACATGTGTCATCGGTCACCGTCCCTGTTGAATACTATGCTTGATAGCTTGTGCTTACGTCAGGGATTCTTTATGCGTAGCCAGCGAGGCCATCAGCGCATTTCAAAACTTACTCTGCGCGAGCTTTGGGCTCAACTCTATGAATATATTATTACGACTACAATAAAAATAATTTTCCTCGCAAATTTCACAGAGTTTATCGCGAAAGAACGCCAAAGCTATTTCCAATAAATAGTATCATCGAATCTTAGAATTTATCGTCAAATGTAGTGCATTTAACGATGCAATACGCTTGAAACAGTAAACCTACCACTGGTGTCTTATTTTCGAATCCACATTCATTTTATGCTGTCGATCGTATAAAAGTAAGCTGTTCGTCTTTACCAGCGAGTATGGTCGTTCACTTTACTGTTGTGAATGTCCCACAGAGCACAAATCTAGAATTCTGGAATTTAAATGTAAAAGGAATGTCGCATACCCCATGAATTTTTACATATCCAATAGTCTACACCTTGTGGCGTGGTTCCGTATCCAACCAAAAGCAATGCATGGTCCAACAACGTTGGTGAACACTCTGGATCATCGTAGACACCGGAGACGTAAAATTGAAATGATGCGAGACTGGCATCTACATACACAAACAGTGGTGTGATGGCTACCGCAGCCGCTAGTGCAACCTCGTCGCCAGAGGGCGTTACAAACTTAGTACCATGAGGAACCTAAAATATAAAGAACCTCATTTAGCTTATCTAATTTAGCTTACTAATCAAACAAAGTTTGTCTAATGCCAGCACTGATATTTCTTAAAAACATCCGTGCTGGAAACATTTTAAAAAAACGAAAGTTTTTCAGTACAATTATATAATTGTATCCTCAATCCTTGCATGTTTTATCAACTATGGTCAAGTCCTTGAAGTTTAATGTCCCTAATTCAAGAACAAGCTTCCGTGAAAATGAGTGCCAAAGCTTAATTTTTGTCACCTTTATAAAATATAACACAGACGATATTTTTTCAGGTCCAAACATTTTTTTCAGATTTTCCCAAAATGTTGACCCAAAACTGGAGTCTGTGTAATATGCTATCCATTTGGTCCAAAATTTTTAAAAGAAATACAGAAAAATTCATAAAATTTGGTAAAAATGTTGCACTAAAATTTTGATCGGAAAGATTACAGCACTCAAAGGGTTAAACTTCTATTTGACCGTGAATGCTGCCACTCAGTTCCTTGATGAATTTTTAAGCAAACGATTATGCAAATTTGTGTTAATTTTTCCGGCTACAGCCAAAAAAATTGCTCAGGTCTTGTCATTCCAACACAAACTATATGTACCAGATTTGATTCCAATCCAACAAGGACATCTTGAGATATCGATTCAACAGTCCGACAGACACACAAATAGACACACAGATAGACATTGGCACGACATTATCCTACGTGTGTGAAGACATGAGCTAAAAAGGCGTTGCTGCAAGTTAACAACAATAAGCGTACTAAATTGCTCTGAAAAAGAGATAAACTAGAGACATGTTGTAAATTGTTTAAAACTGTACCATTATACATTTCTGACGAGTATTGTAACTCTTCATTACTGTTACCTATAAAACATCGCTAAATACCAAACACGGAATGGAGACTCTTTTGTTTGCATCAATAATTCAAAAGTAAGCTGTTTATTTTTGCTATCCCCCGTAGCATGGTGTTCACTACACTATCGGAGGCTGTGCAGTCTTAAAACAACTCTGAGTCAGGGGAAATACCTGTGCCACCGCTGGACAGCTGGCGTTGTTGCAGATTCCCGGGCTTGGATCGTAGGTTGCCTGTTCACAGAGGCCATTAATGTTGTGAACGCAGCGAAAAGCGTTGTTGGTTACTTGTGTTTCATTTGAACAACACTGATAAACTTCATCGACGCTAAGCAAGTGTAGGTCACCTGTTCGTATGGCCTGAAAACTAGCTACAGCGTCTGTCAAAAATATGAGTTAAAAGAAAAGTACTTACTCACTTGCTTTAATACCCTTCACAAAGCAACGTCCGTAACTTTCAAATGTTTATGAATGACAAGAATGGACACATTTGTTTCGGGTAAGATCCTTTTTCGGTGAGTTATGAAATGTGACAGAAAACAAAGGAAGATGACGTGACTAAATGTAAAACTAATGACAAAAAAAGCAACTGATCAGGGTAGAGAGGCGAAGGCCTTGAATCGAGTGTTGATACCGGCTGATATCAGTGAAATTGAAAGAGATATTCGGATTCAAAATAAACAAAGAAGTACAACCCCTTTTCAATAATCTTCACTAGAAACAAGCTTTGACGATATCGACTTTTCCATTGATCACAGTATTTTAATCTTTATAAGTTGCTCCTCCGCTCATTCAATGAAAGTGTGATCAAACTCAATAGCTACCTGTGTTGAGGCTGATATAGGGAGAGAAATATTATCTTTTGTAGTGAAACTTTCCTGCTATACATGATGAAATGCACAAAAGTCACACTTCTCATCGCTCAAATTACGATACCGAAAATCACATGAAACGGATGATGACAAATTTAAACTAATAGATAAAGAATTCGAAAGACTTTGCGAAAAGACGAAATATGTTAAAGGTAATTATAATTTGAGTAAAAAAGGAATTTCTAAAAGAAATTTGAGTAATGACGGAAAAATGCTTCCGGTAACATTTGGATTACAATAGACGTCTAAAAGTATCATACGCTTAATAATAAGCACTTGATGTTTTCAGGGGTTACACAACCTTCATGTATGCAAAGCAAGTAAGTTATGTTATCTAATAGTTATTTTTATTTAAAATTTATTTTATAACTCATCCAACAGGATAAGGTACCCATAACCCTCTATCCAATGGAGCAGTAAGGAGTAAAGTGCCTTGCTCAAGGTACAACTCCTTGTGTGCTGGAGTCTCAAACTCACCATCCTCCGATAGTGAATCCGGTACCCTAACCATTGCCCCACGATGCCTTCCTGACGGTGTTGACAATTGACATTTCCTTACCTGCAATGACGAACGAGCCAACAGATCCGATCATGCCCTGGTTTCTCACCTGGTTCACGACACCTTTTGTCCTCCAATCAACACTCTCTGGTATGATTACATCAACTATTTGGTTTTTCAGAATCTTGTCTTGTTTAAATTCCGACAAGACGACTCTCGGCCTTTCATTATTCTGTGCAAAGTAGGTGAAAGTTCGTGTATTTCCAAGGTACCATGGACTCGTTTACTAATAATTGTCAGTATATGGAACATAAGCTCACTGTAAATTAAATACCTGAAGGTCGCTAACATTTTTTACAAATAGTCCTTCTGGCTCCGAATGACGCATATTATTTAACTTGAATATTTAATAAAGGTGAACAAACAAATTCTCTTCCATTTGTGTTTGTGTAACAGAGCAAGGAAACGCCCCTCGTTGATGTTATCGACCCTCGTAAAGCTAAAGCCGACAGTCTACAAAGATGAAGTAGGCATAACAACTTTCTCCAAAAGGTAAATATATGTCTGCGGGTTGAAATAGGCTGTTGGTATAACATTCCGATAAATTACACTTAATGATTTAGTGATGTCACGTGATGCTACCAAAAAGTTTAGTAATGTTGGTTTGACCGTCAAGGAAGTAAATACAACCTACGAGAACACATTACAATCTTATGACATCTCCGATAACTTACCATGTCACCAAATTTGTTCATAGCCATTACAAAGCCATTTTGACCTCCTACGCTGTCAAACCTCGAGTTATGCTTCACAATTAAATCCATATTTCTATTCCAAATTCGTCTTCTCGCTTTTTCTTCCGCAATTCCATACCGCTTACTGTGTACGTGTTTCCAAAGTTCCCACTGGATTTCACGATCAGACATGAGTTCCATCCGCGACTGTGACCGGTTGATATGACCTTGACCCATGGTCAGCAGAACAGCGGCAATAGCTAGATGTACTATTCCTAGTAACATTTGCATTATGCTAAGTTTTGGGTAATTACTGTGAAAGTAACAAATTTGTTTTTCTAGTCTGAATGGCGGCTTTGTTGTACACTATAGAGCACATACAGAGTAAACTGATTGTGACACGAATGACATTTCATGTGAGAAACATGTGACTTGGTTTAATGACCTCAGATCTACACAGTAAACAACTCAGGTAGGTGTAGATGGCAGCAGAGGTCATGCAAGTGGACGCTTGTACTCAATATTTCACCGTTGAGGGCGCCCCAAGGTTCTGAGTCGAGCGCCTGCTAATCCGCTACAAATGATAGCCCTGCCCTTCACATAGAGCAGACACACATTGGCCAGTAAGTAACGGTTGTTCCAAAATGCTAAGAGCCTTCGGTTGTATGTTTTATGTAAATGAATCTCTCTCTCTCTCTCTCTCTCTCTCTCTCTCTCTCTCTCTCTCTCTCTCTCATATCAGTGTACTTCTCGATATCAATCCCTGTTCGGAAATAAAATGTGATGATATGAAACGTATATTTGTGATGATATGGAACATAGATATTCCAGTTTGACATCACTCTGCCAACAGCAGCATTGTGTTGAGCATTATGTAACGGTTACAGTTAAGGCATTACAAAACACTCGCTCATTGGTCAGTCATACTGATAATGTCCTCATATTTAAATACCATTCGTTCGCCACAATGAAAAATCATGTTTATATCAATGAGAAATAAAAAAATCAAGTAAGTTTAATGGAATCTCTGGAAGCACCTTGCACATCAGAAAATGATACATTGCACACTTTTCAATTTTAACGAAAGCATCAAACTACATATGTAAATCTCTGACCAAATGCAAATATAAATGTCATTTTATACAAGAACTGGGAAACAAGGTAGGACCCGAACACAGGCTTGCATAGGTTTTGCAATAGTAATGATGCATACATCCGCCGTCAACACTAAACAAGTTTTCTATTTACTTTTTTATAAAACATTCGATGAAATTATGTACATGTACATGATTTCATGACATACATGTTAAAGCGTAGTATAAAAGTGTACCGTTCAACACGTCGGTAACGAAATATTAGGAACGTCTTTAGGCGGAGTTCGAGCCAGGTGACATATGTTGCAAAGTGTTCATTCCTCGAGGCTTATAAAGTCTCGGTGAGACTTTCGACTATGAAATACATGGCACAATCCACACACACATGTATCATCACAGAGGTGCATGCCGGGTATCAGCAGTACAACATTTCTGTTTCTCGTGGCCAACACACAGTGCGAGGTTTTAATAAGTCCTACGATGACAACTATACAGAAAAAAAACGTGCAGGTAAGGGATGATTACGTACACTTCCTAATTACAACCCCATCTCCATTATTCATTTTACAGGGGCCAACGAAAGAGACGGGGCTATTCAAAATTTGGTACACACAAACAAATGCTTAAAGAAGAGAAAAGTACGGCCAGAGCTTTCCTCTAGGGCAGGGCTGCTCCAACTCTTTTCACAGAAATCTGTGAATGTTCTTACGATCAAGGATTTTGTATTTTTACTGTTTTAATATTTATCAAAAAACTTATTCTATATCTGACAGTTCGATATCTGTTCTTTCATCTCCGTCAAGCTCTGTCCTCAAACCATCTTTGGGCAATATGGTGACAAATGTAAAAACCAACAATGCCAGGGCCGCAAAGGGCAGGACGACACTGATGGCGCTCAAAAATAGGTGGGCAATATTGTACCATAACTGTATGCATCTGACGAAATGCTCCCAGCACCAAAATAGCGGTATCAGGCACTGTCTGCAGAACCAGAATGCAAACGTTAAGAGCCACATGACTGGGGCCTTGAACAAGACTAACGCCCATGATACAAGGGTTCCTACGACGGAGAGCAGAAGATTCACCGGCCACAGCAGAATCACCAGGCATGTCTGTACGGCCTTGACAACTAGAATCCAACACAGCATGACAAGCCACGTAAGGATCAGCATCACCGTTGCTATCATCCCGAGAAGTAGCAACATCATCTGAAAAAAGGATGGTGGGAGTAGGGTAAATATCGCTGTGCTTTCAACAAAAATGACATGAAAACCAAACAAATGGTTTTGTATAAAATTGTACCACGAAATTGTTCTGACAGGGTGGATAGATGTTTAGCGACTCTGCCTAGTTGAACATTTAGAGCACACGCTCATGAAATAATAAGCGCTGTACACCCAAATATACAACAAAATAAAATGTTAGGCCACAAAAGAAAAGGTTTTGCTTGTCATTCTCGCTCGCGCTGGTCTCCCTTTGCCGCGACGGCCTTTTCCTTTTCATTTTCAAATGAAAAACTTACTTGTTAAAATATGATAGTGTGTTACGCACGGCAAAAAATGTAATATTTATTATCTGTTGGATCACATGAGTTCATTGTACAGTTCTGTAGAGTTATGTTATTCACGCCGGATATCAGAATTACCTATTCGCTTTTGTTTTGTTTTCGTTTTATGTTGTTTTTCAAGCTAGGAACTGGAACCTATGAGCTTAGAAATGAAAATGAAATATAAAAGTGCGTCGCTACATAATTTGTAAGAGACTTAGGATGAGAGACTAACTTATCATTTTAATTTTGCTTTCTTAAATAACGTTCCTGATTCCAGGGCCTATAGTGACGCATATCTCAGTCAAATGTAGAGCAAACCTGTGAATGTTCTGTGTGCTAGTTATCATTGATAAACAACAGAAATTGGAACTTGACCTACAAAATGGCGATGTCTTGTAATAGCCATTAGACATATATTTCTACATCATGGAAAAAGATAAGCTCGACATGACTATCATCAAAACTGTTTTACAACGAAAATTGGTTGAAGTAGCTAGCCTGATAGATCACGATATAATAAAGGTCATTGTTCTTTACCTTCAAGATCGCAATAATATCTTCTGGTATTCTCAGACATATATCTCCGAACCAAAGCTTTCTCGGAAGGCTACCCATATCATTGAAGTCATGTTCTAGACGCCAGCTCGTGTCTCTGTTTGTTGTTGAATTCACAAACTGTGTCAAATCTTTGGCAAGGTAACTGTCCGGTAACTCGTGCACCATATCCTCGTCCAAGGCGATCTCCTGCCTGCACATTGGACAGTTCATGTGCTTTCTGATGCTGGATTTGCTACTTGTTGACTCTATGCATTCTTTGCAGAAGACGTGTCCGCACGGTAACAGTTTAGGTTCTTGGTAAAGCTCCAAGCAAACAGAACAGATCAGAAAACGGTCCTTGATAGTTTCTCTTGAAACGATCGGAGTCCAGTCCGCGAGGGTCTACACATAAACACATAAACAAATGAACGACAAGATCATGATCGGTCATAAATATCAGCCGTGAATTTTAATGTAACCAAGTTTCATCATTTCATGACAAGTGAATATTATAAAATTGAATAAATTCATTCTAAGCAGCCGACATTAAAATGATGCCATATCAAATGAATAATTGATATTCATTAAAATTTTCCATTATCCATATAGTTCTGTTGCACGCATGCAAGCCAACCTGCCGTTGGCCTTTGTGTGTTTAAATTTAGATTTCAAAGCGACATCTGTGTTTTACTACATGGTCAACTAAATAGTGGCTAATAAATATGAGTTACAAAGGAAAATAATTTTATTCTAAATGGCCGATATTAAAATGATGCCATATCATATGCAGCACTCTTTGTAAATAGAGTGACATTTTAGATTCTCTCAAAGCCCGTGGTTTGCTTCTGAATCACAGTGTGGCTTCCTCTTGTTATCATTCTAAGCTAAGTCTGCCCAGCCAAGCAAGCTGGTGATGGACCCAGTGAGATGGTGGCGGGTCGCTACCCCATTGAACGTGCATACAGTAGTGCGGGTCAGACGATAGCGGGCTCGTAGTAAAGCAAGCAACGTGAGAGAATTTTGAGACATAATTAAATTATTTAAATTCACATAGCCTTGCTAATAATATCAACAAGCAGTTGTGCACAAATGTTACCACCAACATGCTCGTAATAATGCTAAACAATTGACAAAAATTACCTCCCATAAGGGCTTAGTCTTCAGAATGATGTCATAGAACAGTTCTTTCATCTTTGTCTTGGAAAACATCGTGGCAATTCCTGAAACGCTGGCCTTCTACTGGATAGACAAGATCGAATAACAATGAATATATTTAATGCAAGGGTCAACGCCTTTCTTGTCCCAATTTCTTCATCATGATTCTCTTGTCCACGCTTGGCTGCAAAAAAGAACACAGTATTTTCAAACGCTGCGTAGTTTATAACCAGGCTTGCTGAAAACGGTGAATGCTCTTAAAATTGAGCTGTAAAAACGATCCAGCGAGCAAAATATGGGAAAAAAAACGTCAAAAACATCATTTGAACTTAAGGTGACTCGGCATGTTGCAAAAACGTCAACCATGATGGAAGACTATTTGAAGAAACCTGCAAGCAATATGATCAGTTCGTTTCAGCTGATCTCAGGCTTAGCCTAACAACCTCGGATGGCGATGTATTCAACTTAATGGATGGCTTCCATTTTACGCGTCCCTAGAAAAACACGTATCATCACAAACCTTCATTTATGAGAAACTGTATTATGTCCCATTGTTTGCATGCCTAATTATACGCGCATGATACAAATAAAATAGATAATGCATGTATCTACGTGTACACACACAAATTCATACATATGGACAAATGGAATGTGAATGGTATACATATTCAGAACGGACTGGACAAACAGAAGGGATAGACGAAGAGAAAGACATACAAGAATTTAATAACGAGGGCTTGCATGCTCGATCAAATTATTACATAAATAAATATCAACACGATTGGAAATAATTCGGGAGTAGGATCTTTTAAATAGATAAAATTGAGCAAAAGTGTTAGGTGCCCTATGGCTGAAAGTTCAATATTACAAATTACCTATAAGAAAGTGAATTGTAAAAGAAAAGAAAAGTAGATGTGCTTAAATTTGCTGACAAAACCAGCATTACTACATTATCCTATTCTTCCAAATTAGTTCCAATTGTGTAAAAACTTTAAAATAAACCACCCTTGCGTGATTGAAGGTATAAAGTCACCTGTAATCTAAATATGCCCATATATAGTCAAAGGGGCGT
Source organism: Ptychodera flava (assembly GCF_041260155.1). NCBI lineage: Eukaryota > Metazoa > Hemichordata > Enteropneusta > Ptychoderidae > Ptychodera > Ptychodera flava. The sequence goes on from NC_091934.1 coordinate 40,288,756, forward strand.
TCCTTGGTATTCAAAATGCCCATGTGAGGGCGCTGTTTTTAAAAAGCGGCCACCCGCTTAAAATCTGTGATTGGTTAGATTTTCTCTTTCCATGGTAACTGTGGCAAAATTGGAACAGGTGACAGTATACCTTTAAAACCCCGATAGATATCAGCGCAAACAGGTAAACTAAACAGACTTCTTTTTTAGAATGACATGTTTGTTCCATTGCAAACTATTGAATGTACTCTGTACTCTATCAATACTGCACAGCTGATAAGTCTATAATTAACCCTGAAAGACGTTGACAGCAACCAGCAACGTTTCTGTCACCCACGTACTGGAAAACATATTACACTGATGTCATCTTTGTATCTTGTCCATTGCATCGTCCTGATGACTGGATTACTCAGAGTTTATTATGCCTGGCATTAAATCGCCAGGAAATTTCGGTTTTTTATGCACCACAGCCCAAGCGATGACACGTTGTCACAGTAAGTCCATTGTGTGAACCTTTGAGTGTCCTTGTGTAGCTCATTAAAGCCTGTATATTAATAGTCCTATTATGGAATGCTGTAGCTATGCGTAACGCCTGTCAAATGCCGGTTTGTAGGGTAGGGGGTATAGAAGTCATTTCCAATCATACACGCAGTTGTATCAGCTTATCAGAGAGATATGACATGCTGGCCGAGAGGTCAACAGTGAGAGGACGGTTATTATACTAACCTCAATATCCTTGACCTGCTAAAGTGGTCCACCGGGCCCTGTGCACATTTACGACCATGTATGTTGCCGTTATCACTACGCTATCTTGGTCCAATAACGGTGTGTCCGTTAAGAATGGGGCCTCGCTCCCGTTGTCCTTGGACGGTTGTGTCCTGTTTTCGTACCGATAGCCAGGCGATGTTTCTGTATGGGCGCAGCATTCAGACAGACAGATCGTCGTCAAACGGGCGACGCTTTTGCTATGTTGCGCAGGGCTAGCTTTCGAGAATGCGCAGAACTTGGTGAGACATGCCTGGCATGGCATGCGAGTCACAATAGGTTAATCGTCATGCGGTCGTTATTATAGTCAGGATGTTTTGCGTTTGATCCATGCTATTCAACGGTATCCATGCCCCATACAATTAATCGTCAAGGGAAGCCATATAAATTATATGTACGGCGATAAGTTTATTCAGCCTTTGGCAACGTAAACTTAAAGCATATTGTTGCTCGGATCAATGCTTACGCTTTGTTGGTTATGACTTATTTTTTATATAAGGGAGCCTTCATAATTTATGGGGAGGGGGTGCAATTTAAGGAACGTAAGAAGTGTAAAAGTTTCCCCAGCCCCTTCAAATTATTCATTCTAAAATATGACCCCTCTCGATTCATCCATTGTAAAATGCTACTCTCGGTCAAAATTGTTAATCTGATGCATTCATAAAAAGTATAATTATGTAATGTAACAATTATGTGCCATAAAGATGTGACGCTAAAGTTTAACAGCACAACCACACTATATGCAAAAAAGTCGAGTTTCAAACGCATGCGCATATTGCATCCACAAAGAGACGATGAATCACTGTAGTAATCAGGTGAAACAAGGCATTAACCCTTTGAGTGCTCTAATTTTCCCACCAAAATTTTGCTGCAACATTTCACCAATCTTTTGTGAATTTTTCTGATTTTTTTTGATAATTTTAGACCAAATGGACATTATATTTTATTGGCTACAGATTTTTATCAAAATTTGGGCAAAAATCTGAGAAAAAATTGACATTGGTATATTTACAAAGGTGACAAAAATTGACGTTGGCGCTCAAAGGGTTAAATGCAATCTTGTATAATGTTGATTGGCCTGCTCTATGATGTACATTGATATTTCACTCTAAAGTGAAGACGCATTCGAAGAAGTATCAGGGGCTCCTTTAGAGTTGCAATGTAAATGTTTAGACAACCAGCCAGACTATTGCGAGATTTTGAAACCAGGGGTAAGTCGATGGGGACGGCAAATCATGACCGTGAGCATTTGACATGACAGTAATATGGTTGTATGTAAAGTGTATCGGGAGGGGGCTCAAGGGTGATCGTTCCAGGTGGAGAGTGGGGAAAGGGGGCAACTGGTTGTTGGAAGGGAATTTTCGTAAATCTAAGCGGAAGTGCAGTTTCGAACAGCGTCACTTAACCCACTGAATTTAAATTATTTTAAATGAAATAGCCTACAATAGTAAATTTGCACAAACCGAATCTGCCCTCCAGGTAGGCCTTCTTTAAATACCGCCCGCTGACTCGGAGGATAAGAGTTGCAATGCCCCCTCCCCAGGACACTCAAAACATTTTCACACGGGTGTGTGCCATCCAAGTTGAAAACATCAACCCAAGAATATTCCAAATGAGTCATATTCCCAAGAATATGACTCATTGTTAGGGATTTTCTTGACAAACTGAAGGAATTTTTACCGTTACTCTACCGCAGGCGAAGTATGGGAACATTTTCTTTGTCAGTGACCCATATTTAGGTATTTTGGATGAAAAGTGACCTATGTTTAGAGATCTTTCATTGTGAAAAAGTGACCAATGCAGGTGTAACATACCCGTACACCGTTCTTTGGGAGTACCCCTTGGGCCTTTACTCTGCCAACTGATATGACAAACACTTACTTGCCTGCCAAGAAACTGCTTGCAACCAGCTCCTTATCAAAAATTTATTTTCTGATCTGGAAAAAAGGGAACTTTGTTCTGCTTTATGACAACATGCACGCTTAAAGGTATACTCTCACCTGTTCCAATTTTGCCACAGTTACCATGGAAAGAGAAAATCTAACCAATCACAGATTTTAAGCGGGTGGCCGCTTTTTTAAAACAGCGCCCTCACATGGGCATTTTGAATACCAAGGAACGCTCCTTTTACCAGATATGGGCATATTTATAGATTACAGATGACTGTATACCTTTACTTTTCCTCTGAGAAAGCGAGTCTCAAATCACAATGAAGATTTACTATTTTTACTCCTAAGAAAGGACGGAATGACGGTATTGTAGCCGATCTGTGCCAACGATGTTGGAAGTATGTGTCATCCTTCATGATGTGAGAAATCGGAATTAAAACTTTTAGTTTATGAAAGAGGAAGTGACGTAATTGAAACAAGATGACGTCACGCTGGAAAGGTCATTCTTTCTGCCACAGATGGGCGTACATATATGTGTCAGTTTCGAAGTTAATTTCACTCTTGAAAGGCAATGAGATTGACACTAACCAAAACCGCACAATCGACGTTTTATTCAATGTATTTTCATTGAACACGACATAACCTGAAATAATAACGAAACAACTTACAAAGTGTATATAAACAAGCACGCGTGTGCATTCATGTAAACTGCTACAGTGCCATGTAACAATTTTACATCAGGCATTGAATATATGATATCTGGAAAGTACAACTAAAATACGATACAATAACAAAAATACAAAGGAACAAAACTACTATGGTATTTCTGTTTAGTTTGCTTTCAGCATTTAACAAAATTTACGATTTCATAATGGTTTTTTAAATGATAGAAACTTAAAGGGATCTGCTATGACAATACTACATTGAAATCACATCATGTACATCATCACCAACACATAGTATAGCTATTTGTACCGTTGCTAGCTTTGATGTCAGTAAAATGTACTGTGAAGGTATACGAAGTAGTTTCCAAACTTCAACCCTACACTTTTGTATTTAAACGTGTAACTTATATATTCCATTTAGGTGCACTTGACGAAATGGTGAATATTTAATGGAGTTCAGCGTCATTCCTGGAAAAGTGGCGATATATTTCGGTGATGTAAAATTTAAACGATGATAGTTGACGTTTTAGTTGATGACAGACGGTGATTGTTGGCCTCATTAGGGTACGTATGTGTCAGCCGCTTCGTATACATGTGCTGCACTGTACTACTAAACCACTGCTCTGCAGATCGATTGATCGAAGTGTCAACAATGTCCATGTTATGTTACAGCATATCACATTTGCACACAATATAATCTTCCATGGTCGATAATGACACCTGGGGAAGAAGAATACAGAATGATAAATATTACTTCACGTAAAAGTGATTACATATGTTACTTAAATTTCATGCTTCTTGCAATCAAAGGACAGATCTATCAAGATCATGCTTTTCACGCTCATTAGACAAATTAATTTTACTGCATTAGCGCTGCCTCATATCAATCTCTGGATCGTTCCATTACGGTCCTAGGTAGTTTATACAATTTTATTTAGGTGGTTATATTTTGTGAAGAACTGAAAAACGTTTATTTAACAGTATTGCTTTGATAGCATTAGTTATTTGTAGTCTTATTGTACGGAAAGAATGCACCTCTTGCTTATCCTGTAGTATCTCTGCGCCCTTGAAATAATCGACCATGACGCATCATATGTCAGGGGGAGAGAGAGAGAGAGAGAGAGAGAGAGAGAGAGAGAGAGAGAGAGAGAGAGAGAGAGAGAGAGAGAGAGAGAGAGAGAGAGAGAGAGAGAGAGAGAGAGAGAACACCATGGACCTGGGTCCAGCGAAACAATGCAAAAACCAAATCCACTGTTTTTGACTTTGTATAACGATTGTCAGCTGACATTCTGGGTGTGAATTCGTAATAGAAGTCTCGCAAAGTTGAGACAACTTACGTTGTAGAAATAGATGTAGTTTAATTTTTAGTGTTGAAAGAAAAGCAATTCATTGAAAACGGAGAATACATCGGTAGAATAACCAGAACAACTGATGTAGTATGCTTTAAACGTTGGTACTATCATAGACCCTCGAGGGTCTATGGTACTATTAAGTGAATGGAAGTGGAACATGACGTAGAGGGCGCTGCAGACTTTACTGAGCCAAAGTAAATGTCTGTTACCTTGCAGCCATCAGACGCCCACTTATCACGTAACAAATCGTAGTATCTACACACTTGTAGAGACACAGCAACTTTCCCTCTGAAAACGTGATTTGCATTTGCCGTCATGTCTTGGCTTACCACTCCTGCACAGAAGGAAATTCAAGGTCGCATGTAAATTTCGAACAGCTTACAGATATAGCATTTAGGGTCCCGAAATAACATAGATTTTATTTTTGGTCATCCTGCGCACCTATTTCAAAATGCGCATTATGTCCTTTTTTTTTCTTATTTTGGTGTGTTAAAAATCCTAACAATAGTTTTGCCAAACAAACAGCTAACACTTGATCTAAATTATTCACAACGTCGGACCAGAAAAAAAATTTAGATACACTAGACTCACTTTATGTGACGCTGACTTCTCTTTCTATCCGTAAATTGTTAAAGAGTTAAAGAAAGCATTTTGCTTGCTATTCATTATCATTGCTGTGGTACAGTGGTTCGGGGAAAGAGACGAAAAATTAAAATCGCATAATACATCACTTTTGCTGACCAAAAACAAATCTTTCTTTACCTAAGGAGAACATGCACTCGGAATTGTAATGTCAGTCCTTTTACTAGCATATTATTGTCACTTTCTTGAAATTTCTACGCAAGAATAAGTTATAGAAAACACGTCATCGTTCTGGTCGGCATCTAATCCTACCATCTTTTTTGTTGAAAACAATTAATTTCCCTCGATGACAAAAATCCAAGAAAACCAAGATTTATGGACGATTTCATGTCATTATTTTACTTGATCCGTATCCCTTTTATATCTTCGTATAGTTGAAAGGCAAGAACAGCACTTTTCAGAAAAATACTTTTTTAATGGAATGCAGTCACTTTCCCGCGTCTCTGAAACCTCAACTTTGTCAAAGAGTAATATAACCTGCGTAAGATTAAAGCATTTCGAACAGTGTGAGAAGAGCACTAAATATTTGCAGTATTTTCTTGACTAATGCGCGACATGATTATGTAACAAACTGTCATGTCTTCCGTTTTTATAGAAAATTACATTCATATTTTATATTTGCCACTTAAGAAAAACTATGACATTAGTGTACCACAGTATTCTGACAATTTCTATTAATCAAATGAGATGAAATTAGCCTTAACGTTAAATCAGCTGATAGCGTAAAGCGCTCTTCGCTTTTGATGGCTGCCATGAACTTGATAAAACATAATACAATTATGAAACATAATGCGTGCATTTCAATAGGAAACTGCATCATCGCTAAGTAATATAAACTAATTGCGCAGTTGTAGAATATCTGTCTGAACCTTTAAAGTTGCTTGATAAACGCCAACGACATCCATTTTTGTTCAACTGTATACTTTTTCCAGGTAGAGATTGTTTGCAAATAAAGAAGAAATAAAACATATGCAATAATAAAAGTTGACAGAACTCAGAATCAGTTAGGAATCAATTTGCTAAAAGCGCATGTTCAGTTTCGAAGATACACGATTCAATGTAAGGTATAGAAGCAATCACTTGTCTGTCCAAACAACAATTTAATGTGATTCAGAAAACCAAATATTTAAGCTTCACAATTAGGCCATTCAAAGAAAATTCTTTGTTTGCCGTCCTTTGATTTTTGAAAAACCTACCAGCTAGCCAGGAAAGAAACAAACAACACAGGTGTATAAACATAAGCTCAATTTTTATTCGGTTTCCTTTGGAAAAATAATATTTTTATTTGTAATGGTGTTCACATTTTGTTTGTTTACTTAATTTTCTCTGAAAACCTACCAGCATGCGGACGGCAAACAAATAATTTTATTTACATCGCCTTACTTTAAAATGTTACAATATTATTACCACATGGCATTGAAAGTGTATATCAACCTTGTCGCTCAATCTTACCTAACTCCATGGCTAAAGTGTAACTTGCAGCGTCTCCCAAGGGTCCAATTACAACTTGTCTCATTCCATCATCGATGTTGAGCGACTCGTTCCAAGCCAATGATGTGTTGAACTGGTAGTTATCCGAATGGATGTAAAGTAGCAGTGCAGCCGTTGTTTCATTGGTAGCCACCGAAATCAGCATGACCGAGTTGTCGGCTGGGACGTTTACTTCCAACATGTAGGTCTGGGTCCCTGCTATTTCAAAGTCGTGAAAATTCGCCCATGATTTTTTGCTTGGCTCCCTTGAATCGGTTGTGTCGATTGGAGATTCCTTTGCTATGGCAACTTCAAGGAGACTATCGGGATCTGTAGTTTGAACTGCTGACACAGATTGACCAGACTCGTACAACATTTCCAGGTAGAATATCGGCGATTCCAGAAAGTAACTTTCACTTGACCACACAAACGGGTTTCTTGCCAAGGCAACGAACTGAAAGTGTACAATAACTATATAAATGTCGATCTCAACAATCGCATATTAAATGTTGACTGTTGTCACAGACAAATAGAGAAACAGACTAGCATCGGGTATTGTTCAAGGCGTGAAGCGGTTACGTAACCCACCATGTTCGCCTCGCCTCTGGTAGCTCTCGCCTCACTTTTCCGAAGAGTGCCGACCAAGCATCCTTCGGTAATTTTCGGATTTTCGCCAATTGTTACGCGAAGTATGTTCGGCAAAGTTGTGTGTTGTTGTTCTTGTCGTGTGTTGCTGAGCGGAATTTGCGTGCTGGCGAAAACGGGAGTGTTTTGATCTTCGGGAAAGTGAGTTTTACCATTTAAAAAATTCCTCTCATATTTTTATGAATATATAATGAGTGTGTTTGAATCAAATTTGGAAGTCTTTTATCGATACTGGCTGGTTTTGTTCAATAGTTTACGGTCAGACATACCGTCTTTTACACGTTCGTCGTGGAAGGACATGTTTATGAAACTGCTGGCGTGTTATGTTTTGATTGGCGTGAAGCAGTGTTTCTGCCCTGAGAGCTCACAAAGTAACTATGGTTGCTACGCGACTGGCAGCACGATGCCATCTCGTCGTATTTTTCGCATAATCTCGTGCAATTATCAATCACAAACAAAGTCTCCAAAAAGTTTAACACCTTTGAAGCTCATTTTAATATGAAAAGTCCATAGTCTACCGAGACGACCATGGAACAAAAGGCATGCCGCGTTGCTAGTCTGTTTCTCTATTTGTCAGTGCTGTTGTACTCCATGTCCAAAGATATGAATCCGTGAATGTAATACTAATATTGCAAGTACTTCTGGCACGATATCTTAAATTATCTGAAATGGCTATTTCCTGACAGCATCAACACATTGTATAATTTCCTGGTTGTCAAATCAAATGTCATCGTTGCATAAACTAACGGTTTGTTTTTGAATGAAGGAGTAAAAAATTGACTGGGGTCTAAAATACAAATCATTACGATGTTTTCAGACGTTGGTAGGAACTTGTACTCTTAACACGATTGGAACTAAATTGGGATAATTGGATTGGCAGAATTTCTCAAGAATTTTAGAAATTTCTCTAATTTTACACCATATTTGCTTACCATCTTTAAAATTTTATACACAATTTGCGATGCTGTTGAAATCTTATGTGTAAGAATCAGTGCATGATAGTATCTAATGCAATTTTGTTCAAAACATATGAACAATATTCACATTTGGATGAAAATATGAGAGTTTGTCTGTAGTTTCTTCATTACTGAAACACTAGTAATAATGTCAGTTTGTCATTTTTCCTCGACCAAAATGAAGCTTTTCGATTAATTTACAGTTAAGTCAGTCAGGGTCTTTTAAAATGTGCCCTGACTCAATTTTATGTTTATGAAGCCTTAAATTCATGAAAAAGTCAGGGGCATTTCAAAAGTGCCCTGACTCAAAATTCGTCAATTAGAGAAATTTTAAGCATTTTGCCTCGTTTCTTCAGTACATTTACACAAAAATGAACTTATTTTCATAAAAATGAATCCGATCATAAGAGGTATGCAATAATCGTTGTGTTTTCGTTGTTTTGTCCGATGAGAACAATATTTCAAATTTTACACTATTCTATCATTTTGTAAAATTTCAGCTGTAAAAATTTCGATTTCGTTACATTTTCGTAATAATTACTCTCATCCAATTTTCCCAAATTAGTTCCAATCGTGTTTCTTGCATTAAATATGCTTGTAGGAAATCATCCAACCGTTGAACAGATCAAGGAAGGTCCATGATATTGGAACTTTCATTCTCTATGCATCAGTCCAGATCATAGTGAGCGTGTATCATAAATGAGGAGTTACCTACTCGACAAAACCGAACAGAGCTGACATTAGAGGCCCAATAAAAATAAGGCCTGTAGTCAGAAGAGAACCTGTAAGTACCTGTAAGTACCTGTAAGTGTATCGAATAAAATATGACGAATCACATGGGAAGATGAATGCCAGACTGCGAATGCGTTGAATTAAAAGTTGCTGCAGCGAGAATGCGTATAAAAGCGCAGACTGAAAAATGGATTTGATTGCACAACAAACACGTATAAATATTTTACCTTTGTTGACATTGGCCTTAACTTATCTTCAATATCTAATAAACTCTCGGGAACTTTCAAGGTGCCATATTTCGATACGACCTGTGTTTCAGCATGTATGGATGTTTCAAACTTTATAAGTTGAACTTCTATGATATCTGTCTGATAGGTTATTCGAGATTGTCCCGGTAACACGGTGTTCAGTGCAGAGGAGAGGGTTGAATTCAGAGCGATGAAGGTTTTCCAGACAACGAACTTAGCTTCTTGGCCGGACTCTGTCTCTTTGGAAATCATTTCAGACTTCATTGCAGCGTCAAGGGCCGAGAAAATATTGTCAGCTGATTGGATTAATTCTGCAACAGATAGAAAAGACAACTTACTACAGTGATTAGAGGATGACCCGCCTTGTATGCACTCTACACAACTATTGAATAACTTTTATATGAAGTGATATCACCAATTTATACTTTTTCACACATAATACAGACTTGTACCCGTATTCACCCATGCATGTCTTTGCATATATAGATAGATCGACATGCATGCAGACAGACAGACAGACAGAACACATACATACATGCATGCATGCATGCATGCATGCATGCAATACATACATACATACATACATACATACATACATACATACATACATACACGCATACACGCATACATGCAAACATACATACATACATACATACATACATACATACATACATACATACATACATACATACATACATACATACATACATACATACATACATACATACATACATACATACATACATACATACATACATACATACATAGTGAAAGAATGACATTTTGGGAATAATTGAAATCTTAATGTTGGTCATCAGCACTAAGCGCCTGTTTATTACTCAGAGAGACCTTGTGATCTAAAACTATATTGCTATTTTACCGAAACTGTAGGCCGAGGGAATAAAAATTGTCTCCAGCATACAAAATTATGTATATCTATGGTTGCACCTGAGCCTTTGTTGTCTATTGGCTCGTCAATTCAGTTCATGCGCTCAGATGCTGTCTGTTTCTGAGAGGCTTGTCATATCGCCCAGACCACCTGCAAGCCGTTTCAAAGCTGCAGACGCATCTCTGAACATAGTCACGTGACCGGGCCCTCGATTGTGAACTATTAGCCCAGAAAGACTGGGAAAACTTTCCTCTGCCGTCACTTTTTCGAGCCAATGGGCACCAGATATATTATATTTCCTTGTCACGTGACTTTTGGCGAATCAAGGCACAGAATGTGCATGCAACGTGTTACAATGATACGTATTGTGGCACTAGTAATGGCACCAACATGATCGATTATTACATACTTACCCTTTACTATCGACGTTGCTGTTTCTATGGTGACTTCATCTTGCTTTTCTTCAAATGCAGATGCGATCTTAATCAATGTATCGGCAATTTTTATCTGCAAAGTCGTTTGAATATGATGACAATTGTCAGTGAATGATCGAACAAAACATAAAAAAGTAAATTGATTTTGACAACTTTTATCTTTAATTAATCTTAATGATTCACACTTTTACCGGGCCTTCCTAACCAACATAGAAATGACCTTCAATACCCAGGAACGATATTCAATACCGGTAAAGATCGCGCAGTTTCATCCGTTGGCACATTTAAGCTTTGGAGTGCTGTGATTTTTTCCCACCAAAAGCAACATATTTACAAATTTTTATGATTTTTTCCCTAATATTTTTGACAATTTTAAACCAAATGGACATCTTTTTTGAAATTCATTGCCTATAGTTGTTGATCAAAATTTTGGGAAAAAATTGAAAAAAAAAGACTGTCTGAGTTATATTTGATACAGGTGAGAAAAACTAACAAGGGCGCTCAAAGGGTTACTGTCAAAGAGGGTGAACTTCATAATACCCTTTACTATATCTTAGGCCACACAACACCGACTGAGGTACCAATAAGCTGTCAAAGTTTCGATGATATGTTGTCAAAACGAGTCTTAGATACCTGTGTTGTTAAAGACAATTCTCTTGGGTGATTGTAGGATGATACCGACTTTGTGGCGATGGCTCTCTGCAGTATGCCCATTCCGTTGATGTCAACGTCGTGTGACGTCGCCTCGAGAAGTCCCTCGGTTAGAATTTCACGTATCTGTTCAGAAAGCGCTGCATCATTAGTACAATTTACACCGGGGAAACATCTCACATTGTGCGTAATGATTCATCTTAGCCTTCCACTAATATTACCCGCTGTTTTATCATAGTCTGCACTGTACAACACAAACCAAGATACCATTACGCAAATTGACCTTAAGGAAGTTATTGATAAGTTTTTTTACGAATTGAAGTTATAATATTATCTTTATAATAGTATCGTAACTCTGATCTATGAACAACCATTAAGCTTATACAGTTACTAAAGGGTTGTCCACTAACTCTGTGGAGTAGTATGATTGGACATAAATTGCATTTTCGACTCTTTTTGAACTCTAGCTGCAGATATACTTGTTTAACATGCGAGTTTTACTTCCTTAAGAGTTATACAGTGTCAAGTTGTATTGGTTCTGGCTAGAGTTAATCCATAATATTCAAATGTTATTGAGAAATATTTAAAGATGTCTAGCATCAGTCAGCAACAACGAGAAAGTTACTTTAAAACTGTTTTCTGAATTAATAATCACCTCCGCTATTTTAGTAATGCCTTCTTCAGAGATTATCTGGAAACATATAGAGAGATGAAATAATGTTGGTAATGAGCAAAGAGACGGGACAGCTCCACTAGCTGTAACTCTTGAAATTTGTTGACCTCAAAATATCTTCCCATTCTCTCCTGATTTTCTCTGAATTTTACCCTCTGAAAGGATAACGGGACTTTACAGCATTAGGAAACCTTTCCTTATAAACATTTGACAAGTAAATTCAAATTTGAACGGTCATTTTGTTTTCCCGCCATTTTCAGAAATTGGTAATATTGCTAAAGAAACAGAACACAAAATGTCACAGTTGAAAACATTCACCCATACGCATTAGTATCCACGGTATTTCCTTTTCCGCACGGGCTGCGATTTAACGTTTGGACAAACATTTAATCGCGGTGTACACTTATCGTCTTCAAAATTGCACATACACTCCCAGCAGGTAGTTAATAATAAGTGTATACACAAAACTAAATTAGTACACTATCACAACTTATTTTCGCTTGAAAGTAAAAATCATAAAAATAATGCCAGAAGATACAGCTAGTGCGGCTTTAAAGGAGCCCTCTGCATTATTATATCAAATAACTTTTCCAGCGCGTCGTTGAACAACAGTTAACCCAGAGGTATGGCCACCATTACCGTCGTCATAACACTCTGTAGGTACAACGGTAATGTAGCCAAAAAAACCATATTTTCGGTAGTTTTTTACGGGAATGAGTACGGATAACGAAAAATATGTTTTCGCCAAACCCTACATTTCACATTTATAGTTTTCAATGGTGTGCACTTAGACGAAACACCTTATAAATAGCCTTACCTTGTCAGATGTCATTTGATTGACATTATTTGACACAAGGAAGATAAAGCCGACGGCTTGGGAGGGGTCTTCTTCCAGAATACGTTTCAAGGTAGAATCATCCGATTCCAGATTCTCATGAACTGTCACGACGTTTACTGGGCTTTCAACCTGGACCTAAAAGAGTATGCAAATTATGACGTTGTTGTGTATGTCAATGTTTAGAGTGTCGCAAATTTCCCTGGAACTGTAACTATGCATTGACCTTTAGAACAAACCTGAGTCCCTTTGTACACTTTTCAGCAATATCTAGACAATATATTTTCCAACTCGCTGAGATACTTTTACTAATACGCTGAATGGTCTTACATTATTGCTAGCGCTAGTCTCATAAAATTTCGTTTAAATTAAAATCCCTTTGTAAGAGAATATTCATGTTTATCTTATCCTATCGAAGCACCCCTGAAATAACTGCAATATATTTTTATACATTATATAATCCGTCATTTCTTCAAAAAAGTCAATCTATTTATATCGGACCATACTTTGATATTGTAGTGTTGCGCAGTACACTCTCCTGTGTCATCGCATATCTTAACCATTACATCAATTAGATAGTTGTTGGAAGGATTCCCAAGTATTAAGTGCAAAGCTGGAGTTGTAGCATCCTCCCCTACGTGGATGATTTCATACGAGCCGATTGGGATCGTAACATTGTCTCGAATCCACACTTCATAAGTCATACTTTTGCATATTGGGCTAATTCGCCAGCCAGCGCACTCAACGATGAAAGAAGTCTCAAGAGCGATTCCTGGAGAGACATCGAAAGAGAATATTTATTTGTCAGTTGTGAAATTTTGAAAAACCGTAGTTCTGCAGAGATTTTCCTGTTTGTAAACATCGTTTAGCAACAACTCACAAGATCAGTTTTTTTATTGGTGTAGACTCTCGCACATATGAAGGTGGGGGAATCGCAAGCGTAGCGCCGAAGGTGCAAGCTGGGTCCCCCACCGTCATGTATGTGAGATACTGCACCAAATAAAAACAGAAAAGACACAAGGGACTGTCGACAATCCAATCTGAATGGTGCATTCTTTGTACTTAGCAAAACTAAAGTAAAATTTATCCGCAGCGTTATTCAACCAAACATTTGGCCAATTTGAATATTGTATATCCGCTAAAGGTGCTATAGTATCAAGTCATTCCTTCAGTCTGAAGATACGTATCAATCGGTTTAGTTCTTGTATGGACTATTTGTTTTCAGATTTCTGAGTGAGGCAGAGCAAACAGAAAAAAAACTTGTTTCTCATTACGTGCGTCAATCTAGATCAGGAGTACTATAATATTTTGAAGCGTTCGTGCTTGGAAAAATTGTAAAAATTGCAATACGCTAACACATAATGACATGTCCATAGAATCATATACACACAGCTCTGAATGGTGAAATTATTGACGTTACCTTGTGCAGCAGAAAATGTCAATAAAATTCCTCAAAGGCTGCATGCCATACCTTCAGAGGGCGATATACTACAATTGCCGCCGTATGGTGGGTACTCTGTTATGAACTGGTACCCAGAAATCCCCACTGTGCCGTCTGGCGTTTCCGTTTTACCAGTCAATACGAAATCCGTTGACATGGGTAACGTATTCGCAGCGAGTTTTATTCCTACGCCCGTCACTCCTGAAATAAAATAAAAGCCTACATAATTCCTTGTAATTGTGTGGTATCAAGGACAGTACAGAATACTCGCGGGAAAGGAAGACCCTTGCAATTCTTGTTCAAACCTCGGTATCGGGATGGTTACTCCCTTGGCATAAACCGGACATTTCCAATGCGTTAATGGGTGAAACCCGGAATTCGAATGGATCAAGGCAGTAACAAACTACGTACACAAATGCACACAGAATATGTGTATTTTCACACTGGTTTGTTTGTACCGCCATCACGCGATCTCTTGGGCGTACTTAGTCAGTAGAAGACTACGCGAGTCCTTTAAATTACTCCGGAGCAGAATCATTGGGCCAAGGGTTACATAGAGGATTAGCTTAATGTCCGGTGAACTGTCCAATAATGCCAATAGTAAACCCCAATGCCATAGGGTTTGGGACGGGATAGGGTAAGGGAAAATGTATAAGGGTCACCGTTTACTCAACTACGCTCAAACTGAAGTATTGAAGGAAATGTTGTTTGTATCTGAGGGCAGATCATATTAGTTGCATTATTGGCCCATGATGAATAAAAATCTAATGTTTTATTCCACAATAGAGTCTTAACATTACTGAAGAACCCAGTATCTGAACGCAGGGTCACAAATTGTTTATAGTGGGGATTTTTTGTTTAGGTAGTATGCGCCTCGACAGTGAAACTTAAACTTTTGATAAAACTTTCCTCAGGGAACATTTCAACCATTCTCTTTCAAAATCAAGAATAACAATCGGGGTCACGATGCAAATTTTGGTATTAAAGAAACAAATAACCCAAGGATTTACCAATATTTAAAATTCAAAATGGCCGCCATCCCTATGTTAAGTATATGAAGAAAAATACAATTTTCAAAATTCGAAAAACTAACCCTATAGAAAAGTTTTCTTACACCAAAGCTTTAAAATGAACCCCCACAAGTGGTAGATCAGAAAATAATTGTAAACGTTTGAGAGTCCTATATTATCTGTACCTGAGACGCGTTCTACCTCAATACTTACCAGTTTCTGTCTTTCCTGGGAGGTCGTCGATTTCACCATTCGATGACGACAATGTCCATCTGTAAGACGGACTTTCCTCTCCCTTGCAATCCAAACATCTTATGTAGACTGAAAGTGACGCCGAGAGAACAACCTTTGGACCGCAGTTTGAAACACAGCTACAGGTCAAACAAAGAGTAGATATTTGAGCAGTATTTTCCGAGGTACACCGTGGCAATACCAAGAATATGATGTATACAAACGTAAACATCTTCGATTTTTTTTCTAGGTTCAATATCAGAGGAAAACAATGTCAAATATGCGAGTATTACATAGGAATAGTCTCGATCGCGCTGAGGCAGAAATAGTTGGCAAAGTATCGAGAGGCGACCGTTCTACACTGTAAAGTTAAGTGTTAAAGGATAGAACACCAATTAAACGCCTTTTTGTAACACTTTTTGAACGCCTCTAGACGTTCAGAAATTTAACACAACGTGTTCAACCAACGTTCAATTTTTGAACATGCGTGTGCAGATTTTGAACGCTACGTGTTCATCAGACTTTATATTGAACACCATAGTGTTCCATATCTGAACACACGTTGCACAGGAAATGTGTTCAAAAAATTGAACGCTTTTACGCGTTCAAAGGGCTGTAACACTTTTTGAACGCATGGACGCCGTTCAACGATAAGTGTGTTAAAGGCTAGAACACATGATGCGCGCTTGTTGAACACCTTTAATTTTGGGCGTTCACAGTGTGTTCAAGCCTTGAAATAACATTACAGACCATTGATATCCAGTAAAATTATTTTATTCTAAAAATACACGAAACATTTCTAGAGTAAAATACAATAATTTACTGTAAAATGGGCAAATAAACATTGCAACTTTGTGTGTAAAGTTTGTCACAGGAAAAATCCAACAGTGTTAACACCCTCCTATCAAAAACATAAGCAATAAAAATCACCATATTGTGGATGACGTTTTATGTTCATACTTGTTTAAAATGTACAAAAATAATCTGAAAAAGCTCAAAATTTGGCATATTTATTGTGTTGAAAAGTATATGTATGAGATGCATACTCCACTTTTGTAAGATGGTTTCTTAAAGACATTTCCTCTTGTATAGACAATTGTAAATTTTGAAGAAAAAAGAAGTTAGTCAAGGCTTCTCTGGTGCACATGGTATAGTTGTCCACACTAAAGTAAACACAACATGTCAAGTTGTCAAAGTGTCACAGTAAGGCACAACATGCAGAAAGTGGGGAAAGTGGGTCCTTGGCAGGGTAAAACCTATTTCCTAGTCCAACAAAGTCCTTCATAAACAAAAAGGTTTGTTTGTTTGTAATATCTTTAAATAAACCCTGAAATAAATGGGTGACATTTCAAAAATATACTTCTCAGAAATTTAAAACATATTCATAAAGACCTTTCAAATTCTGGTGTACCCTGCTATTAATTTTTATAAAATATTTTTACCAAAAATGGTAAAAATCACCCTTAAAATGAAAAAATATACATTTCATCATAACTTGCATATATCACATTCTGGAAATCCCTAATGTCTTAAAAATGTCTGAAATATCTTTAATGTCCTAAAATAACAAAGTTGCAAATTTCTGCATAATTTGAACAATCTGAAAAAGACTATCAGTAGAGATCTTTGTCCTAAATATCAAAACTATTCGATTAGCAGTTTTGAAATAGATTTTTTAAAGATTTTTTGACCAAAAAAATGACAAAAATTGCCATGAAATATAAAAATTTGAATATTTCATCACAACTAGCACAAATTTGACTAAGGTCATTTTTAGGGACATGTTTACCAAATATTGAAGACGGCAGAAAAGTAGGAGAAGATTTTTGCCAAAGAATAGCAAAATTAGCCTCAATAATATAAATTTGCATCTTTCATCACAATTTGAACATATCTGATTAGGGTAATCCCTTGGGACCTGTAATCCAAATATTAAAGGATTCGTACAGGCTGTTTTGAAGAAAAACCTTTGGATGTACAAATTGGAGGACATTGCTGCACATCCACCTATTTAGCTGATAGCAAAGCTAAAAACCAGTGTTGAGAGACGTGTTGAGCTACAATACAAAATAATCTACGGTTTGGTAGCACGCTATGATCAACTAAATGTTACAAGGGCATAAGCTTTAAGAGACGTGAATTCTCCTTCATCAGATGCAAGGGGGGATGAAAAATTGAAGCAGAAAGTGACAGAAAATTCAGGGTGAAAATTTCAGAAAAATCAGTAATTCAGAGTGGACATTTTTACTCTGAATGGTCTGTCGCTTTCAGTTTTAATTTAAATAAGGGAGACTACACGTCTGTGAAAGCTTATTCTCCGACAACATTTAGTTGATCATAGCATGCTACCAAAGCTTGGATTAGCTCAGAACAAAAATACAGAAATTTATCAACATTCAGTTACTGACCCTTGGAAGTTTAAATCTACATTGGAGATGAACTGAGGTTCTCAAGCTTGTTTCCAGACAGCTACCTGTACACTCATCTTCTTCGTTATCTGTACCACCAGCTTCTATAACAACTCTTCGATTTTCAGTGAAATCGAACTTTTTACATCCTGAAAAATGCAACAATAGGTAATATGGCGAGATGAAACTTTAAATGAAAGATAAGGGGCTGATTAGGTTAAGGAAAAGGGGAGACTTTCATATACAGTGCTTCTCTTCAATACTGTTACAAAATATTTGCTGCTTCTTGTCATCAACTGATTAAAATAAAAAAGCCAAACTCCCATATGCTGAAACAATACATTGTATACTCTACGATGTTCAACTGATGTTTTACATGCGATTGTGTCTTCTAAAAGACATGTGTTAGCAGTGATACGCAGCAGTACTATGCAAAGCGTATCGATCGCGCTCAGGTCAAGGGTTATCGCTACAGATGTGTTTTGATGACCCTTGACCCGAGTGAGACCGATCGATTGGGTATGGCCTAAAGCACAGTACTGTAGATTTCCCATAATTCATTGCGATTTGTATCATCGGAGATACCTGAGTGAAGTCTACCATGTCTCCCATGTGTAGACAAATTCACAGACTATTTATCAAAATTTTGAAAACGTACTTTTATGCACACCATTCTTCTCAATTCTCATTTTAAATAATTTGGAAAATTATGCATAATTGAGAGAGGAGATAGCATTTTTGTGAAATTTGCCAGAGATTGTGTCCTCAGCCATACAGAATAATGTGATGGAAAGTAGGGAGACTAGTTGCACCTGTTTTATGAAACAAAAGGATATTGATTTTTGCAATGGAAGTGACAAAAGAAATTTGCATGCTAAGTTTTCTCAGAGAATGACCCCTTCAGTTCGTCATAACTTGCTGCCCAAAAAGCAAGGCATTTGTAGTACCTACAGAATGTGACTTTTATGGTTGTTTAGTGGTTATTTTGAAACTTTCACTGAAATATCTAAACGTACTTTTACTAGATATTATTTATCAATTATTCTGATGCTGCACACTAGTGCTTACATGCAGAACTGAAAAAGTTTTTAGAAAAGTAACCTTCATGGGTACAAATCAAAGAGAATTGTGGGTAATTTATTGTACTGTGTAAAGTACCACTGCGTAGTCACAGCTAATTGTTGGTATAGCAGCCATGAAAGAAAAAAAGGTTTCCTCACGTAGTTAAGCTATTTCAAGGTACAATACAATTAATTTCAAAGGACGATAATAAAGATGCTTCAAAAATCTAATACCTATTACTATTTTGGAGAGGAAACTTACCCTTTCTGGTCTTGCTTCGCACGATCACGACTTCAGGGTGCGCTTACAAGAAAAATGTCGCAACTTCCGTTTTGATGCATCATGGGATAGGAAAAGGCACCAAACTTGAACACCAAGTGTTTAGAAGTAGAACGCCTCTTGCACGCCGATGTTAAAATTAAAACATTCATGGTGGTTTTCTGATTTTCTTTTCTAATTTTTGAACTTTCAACCCGTAATAAACGTGTAAAATTATTTTGTATACTTCCTTTTTTAGAAAAAACATGCTTTCAGCAATTGTAGGCCGGAAATATTTTTCACTTAGTGTGAAATTCGTTACACCAAAATCCGTGTACGTTTACCGGACAGTGAAGCAATAGTAAATTTCATATAGCCACTGTAAAGCAAAAAGCACAAAAGACTGTCAATTGTTTCACAGTATTGTAAAATTTCTGTGATGCAGAGTTTTTGAACACTTGAAGGAGATCGTTGTTAACACATAGTGTTCAGATTTAGAACATCAATGTTAATATTATGAACACTGGTGTTAACAATATGAACACTAGCCGTTCAAATTTGAACACCGACATGTACATTTTGAACGCGTAAAGACGCGTCTAGCGTCCGCTATTTTTACAGTGTACAATTTGATTTATCGAACTACCGGCCATTAATTACCGCGGAGTCGTTCATTAATGACAGTCCTCCAACAATGCAATTCCCCTTGTAGGTTACTGCACGCAAAACTACTTTACTTTGTTTCGGATGTTTGCCTAGAATATAATGTGCGCCATTATATCTTTGCATAGAATGTTCAGATTTCATCTCTTGTTCTTGTAATGAGAGTCTGAAACACCATTCTCAAGATCATCTGGCTTTCATTCAACTATCACTCATCATCATCTTACGTCTGCTCTCTCTCTCTCCCTCCCTCCCTCCCTCCCTCTCTCTCTCTCTCCCCTCCCTCCCTCCCTCCCTCTCTCTCTCTCTCTCTCTCTCTCTCTCTCTCTCTCTCTCTCTCTCTCTCTCTCTCTCTCTCTCTCTCTCTCTCTCTCTTATATCACTTACCGTACTTCCAGGTGTAATTTAGGTATTTCTGTATGTGGGGGAAACGGAAACACTGTTCGTAAACATTGTTTTCCTGGCATTTTTTTCGCTTTATTTTAAAAGTTATCATCTTAAGATGGCCATGAGAAATGTGCTAGTAAGAACACGTAGATCAAATTTGTCTTTAACATTCAAGCTCAAGTACTTCTTTTTAATCTAAAATAAGCCAAGTTCGGACTGACTACTAACATCGAAGTGACACGGAAAGCAAACCTCGACATTACTTCGCAAAGATCTTTGCTAAGAATTGATGAGCAAAATAACGTCACAATATTCTTGTGACTCCACTCAACTGCTGCAAATCCGTCATTTCATTTCCCAATATATGGCATTAGCGGCTGAAACAAATATAAGTTGCGGTTTAATTTCTCTGAAAACAACTTGGTAAAGAGTTCTCACCGATGCACGTAGGTGGACCATCAGTCCAACTGCCATTGTGACACGTGACACTCATTGGACCAATCAGATCCAGTCCGTCGTCGCAACTGAATACAACTACCTCTCCATCCACATATGGTGCAGAGCCGGTAATACTTACATTCATCGGGACTTCTACTGCGGAGCATAACCCTGAAATATTAACCCGATAAATTTGCTTGTACAATATGCTGCACTTAATAAGATTTTGAAAATACGAATAATCTTAATTAATTTTCAGGTGGGCATGTCTTTCTCGACTGATTAAACAAACTTGCACTATCGATCGTTAGGCCTAATGTGTCGCACTATTGCTGTCAACCAAGCATAAAGGAATTAATCGGTTTAAGAGTTAACGCTATGGTCCATTTTGCATATTTCCTTTGTTTACGAATTTTCCAACATGATGACTATACATATCTAATAACAAAACAAATTTTTAAAAGGCTTGAAGAGGGGAAATCCACGCGCTCTTACCCTTACACGTAGGTGTATTTTCACTCCAAACACCATTATGACACGTGATGTTCTTTGGGCCAATCAGATGCAGTCCGCCGTAACAGCTGAAGACAACATTGTGCCCATCCAAATATGGCGCGGAGCCGGTACTGTGAACATTGTCTGGAACTTCTATGGCAGGGCATACCACTGAAACATGACATAAAATGATTGTGCTTTCCTAATTGGATTAATTTCAGCTATAAATGTATAAAAAGCACAATATCAGTGAAGGTTGTTTCGCTTCGAAATTCATGTAGTTATTAATTGTTTATGCAAATTTAGAAAAGCGGGTTAACATGTGTCCACACCGAACGAAGCCATTCAGATTTATATAAAACTGTCGACTCCTACCTAGACACTCCGGTGGCTTGGCTGTCCAACTGCCATTTACACATGTAGAATTTTGAAATCCAACCAATGAGAATCCAGAATCACAGTCATACGTCACGATAACGCCGTCGTCATAAGGTGGTGAACCATTTACTCTTCCGTTCACTGGACTGGCTGGCTGTTGACAGGTTGCTAAAAATTAAAACGTGAAGTCTGTCGCTATTTCGCATTTACTTCCATGCTATTGATCGCCACCATAGTTATAAATGTGACGTTTATTTCCAAACTGAATTATTCATTTATGCTGCTACATTTGGAGCTTGCCCCTCACAAAATGTGAGTTAGACAGTTTCTCATCACATAACTGTACACTTCCTAACTTCTAAATTCTTAACAAACTATCTTAAACACGTCATAGAAAGATTCTAACTTTCGATCGTGATCTTCATATTATGAGAGTGCTGCAGTGTAAAGCTCAGCGGATGATTCGGGCTTCATTGAACTTTACCCTTTCGCAAGTTTGAAGAAAAGTAAATTGGCCTAAAGTTTACAAGATGATCTCATGGAGACAATCAACAGAATGCACGACCATTGTCCTGAATGGCTTCCAAATCGTTCTTTTGAAAGATCGCAATGTATCAGAGTAGAGAACAATTATGAAACGTTAAGTTTATTCAAAGATATAGAAAAATATGAAATCGAAAATTTCGAAATGATAGACATGTTGACAACCATTTTGACAAAGCACATGTTTTATTGTCGATTTTGATTATTCAAAATGTATAATTGGACACTGATATTGTAAATCTGCACATCAAACTATTCTTTACAGGATAACTCTTAGATAGTTTGAAAGATTATAAAACAAGATTTATTATTTGTAAAAAGTGGATTTTCTATCCTCGTTAACTTTGCGGTGAGAATTAAGCTTAGATTTGACAACGTGAAAAGCAACTAATCTCCATTATACCAGCAGATAGTGGGCTGTATTATACAAACCTGTGTATAATTATATATGTACGAAAGAAACGAAGCATATGCAATCGAGCCATTTATGCAAATGTATACTGTCAGAATATTTGATCAGAAACTTGTAAATTTCTGACAAAAAACCCTTATCGCTACGAAAAATGAGAGAAAAAAATCTCTCGTTACTGAAAATTAACCACGATTAAATCTTACAAAATTACTGGTGGTTGAGTTTGCTCACAACAGCGTACTTTCTAACAGTTTGACAAACGCGTTTTTAACAATAAATTTTACCTTTTCAAATAAACAAGATGGTGACTGTACTTTTCTTCTTCGCAATAAAATTTTCTCCTCAGGATAATTCTTACAATATGACAATGAGAAGGAATACCTGCTGACTCGGAAAGAAGAAACTCTTTTTTTTTTTCGTTCTTACCTCCGCATTGTGGTGAATCATCACTCCAACTCCCATTATGACACGTGATAATTACTGAACCAATCAGCTGCAATCCGTCCATACAGCTGAACGTTATGGTTTCGTCATTAAAATATGGCGCCGAGCCGACGCTATTACCATTGATAGGGTCTTCAACATCGGGACATACAACTGAAAATAAAATTTATCGAGCTGTTTAAGTTAAAGGGACATTAGCTGTAACTTTTGACTAATTTTTCACTACTCTGTTTCAATGTATCAACTAAAGAATTTTACTATAATCTGATCATCATGCCTAATGCCCGGTGTCCTGCTTGCCAACACAGCCTGTGTATGTGAAATGACCATAGTTATTGTTGATAAATGTATTCTAGTCCCGACCTGCATACAAAATTTAAGCAATAACAATACAGATTATACTCATATAGAGTATATTTATGAGCTAAATATTTCTCCATGGTAAAGGGATTCAAACCAGAAACTGCAGATGATACACAGAACAAACAAAATAAAAAAAATGACCATAGTTACAGCTAATGGATCTTTAAGCAAGGGGAATTCAAAGACTTTTAATTTGATCATGTGCATTACGAGTCGTTTAAATACCTTTAGTAAATTAGTAATTGGATGAATTATTAAATCATTCATTCATTCATTCATTCATTTTTTCATTCATTCATTCGTTGATTCATTCATCTATTCATTCATTTATAGACCAATAAAATGTGAAGACGGCCATCAGGAGAAAGGCTTCATCGACCATACTTTTGATGTTTTTTCGAAAGGCTTGCTGACTGCAACACCTTCTCTGAAGTTTCCAGTGCGAATCCCAGTTTAATCTTTCGACATAATGCAATATTGTTTTTAAATCACTTAGCATTATGTGTGTTTTAAACAAAATGATCTGTAGTCGTATTTTCCTGCTTTCAAAAATATTCCAAAGATTCTCAAATCGTAGCAAATCGACTCTATATATTTTACATCGTGTGGATTGCATCATACAAGTGAAATATGTCGTTTCCTACCAAAGCACTGTGGTGGGATGTTGCTCCATTCGCCATCACCGCAGGAGATTTCCTCGACACCAACTAATGAAAATCCAGAGTCACAAACGAACGTGACTGTAGCATCATCGAAATATGGAGGCGAGCCAATTACACTACCGTTAAAAGGGGTCATCGGTTCTGCACACGTGACTGTAAAAAAGGAAGACGGAACGTCCAAGTCAAACCACCTTAGAATATGTTTGTGTTGATCGGAATCTCGAAACATGCTGAAGAAGTTTTTCAGAGTGTGTAGCTTGATTTTCGCTAACAAACAATCAAGAAAGATAGTGATGACATCATTTTCGGTAGCTACGGTAACGATATATGCTAGAGAGCTCAGGTTTCCTCTATCGAACTGCACCCTACATGCAATATCAAAATTTTATCATTCTAGAATAATTCCACTGTGTGTTGGAATTGCTTGGCTTCATGCATGATTTGGTGAAAGTATTTCGTTTATTTTGTGACACGAAACAAAAACGCCAAAACAAAGAGATCCAGTCCCTTAAAAACTGTTTTATTAGTAGCAAACAACAAAATGCTTGATAAAGCACTTGGCCTTATGTTGGGATAATTAGGAGCGCATTTTCTATTACATAAATATGAATTTGTTAAAGATATTTGTGGGCGAACCAAACAAACAACCGATTCGCACTTGTCTTTTTTCGAACTATTAGGAAATATTTGGGAAATAAAGAGAAAAGAAAAAGGGGCAGATTTCTTTCTTTATTTCCCAATATGTGTTCATATGATAACTAACCGTGTTCAACGGAAATATGTAGCCACTGTCTTGTGCATATGATAGGGCCAGTAATGCCAACTTTTGACGATTTTTTCATTAATTTTATTTTGTACATCGATTGCAACTTCTTCTAACTCTACTCTCCAAAGAATGTTGAAACACGCACTATTTAGCTTGTCAACTTAGTGTCTATATGTGTGAAATTTTATTTTATTTTATTTTTTTATTTTTTATTTTATTAATCTCGAACCAACAGGTTGCCCCAATAACAGGTTCGTTTGAAAATAAAAATATAATACAAAAACGAAAAATATATAACAGTTACAACGTAAACAAACAGACAGGAGAATTCACATAAGAAATAACCAAAAAACAGCAACACAGCGAAAGACACACAGAAAAACATCCAGATAAA
Source organism: Ptychodera flava (assembly GCF_041260155.1). NCBI lineage: Eukaryota > Metazoa > Hemichordata > Enteropneusta > Ptychoderidae > Ptychodera > Ptychodera flava. Next base: position 40,313,936 of record NC_091934.1, read on the forward strand.
AGTAATCATTCAGAAAAAAGGATCTTACATAATCCATGACGAAAATTACTGAAGTTATTAAAAATATCTAAATTTTGCTTGTTACAGATAGAATTAAAATATGTCTGAGATCGTGATAAAAATGAGTGTTTCAAGATATTCGTACGTGCTGACACTGGTCTAAAAAGACCAGCACGACGCAATGTAAAAGCAGGAACGTTAAAATGAATCTGTGCAAGGACATCTGGTACACTATAAACTGAGTGAAGGATTTTATAAAGAAAAAGAGTGTCTAAAAATTTTCGCTTGTTCTCCAATGTGGGAAGGCGAAATTCATAACATAGGTTACTATACAGAGTCCTTGAGTAAGCCATCGATGAACGGAAACAAAGATACTTGATAAATTTTATTTGGACTCTTTCTAATTTCCTTATTAAATATAATTGATGAGGGGACCAGATGGGTGAGCAGTATTCAACGTGGCTTCTGACGTAGGAGACATACAATGTTTTTAAAACTTTGATGCTATTAAAATATTTACAAGAACGCTTGATAAATCCAAGCATTTTAAAAGCCTTTGAAACAACATGGTTAATGTGCATACTCCAGTTAAGTTTACTTGTTAAAAATACACCAAGGTCTTTTACAAAGTTGGTGCGAGTCAAGATAGTTTGCTTAGCACATCTGTAAGGAAATATTTTGACGTTTTTTTTCAAAGTGAATGAAATACATGAACATTTTTTAACATTTAATGACAACTTCCATTTGCTCGTCCACTTCACAACCTGGTTGATATCTTGTTGTAGTTTGATGCAATCGGACATATCAGTAATGGCCATAAATAACTTGGAATCGTCAGCATACAAAGATAAATTTGCATTTGCAAAAATGCATTGTTATTGTTTACATTTGAATTCTAGTCTGGATTAGAATTCACTTTTTCAACAATAACAATGCAGTTTACAAACATGCAGACTGAGTTTACAAGCTGAATCCTGTGTATATCAACATACTTTGGAAGGTAGAACAAGGAATTATGGTTGACATTAAAAACAAAAATAGTGAAAAAATTATCAAAAGTTAGCTTACTGGCCCATTAATTAACATAGTACTTACTACACATTGACTGCATTTCGTAAACTTTGGGAATCTCCTGGTCAAGAAACACTACGTCACTCCACATTATCACGTTCCCTTGTTCCCTAGTAACGCCCAGTGAACAGTCCGCCATCTTTCGCATATCAGGTTTCGAATAGATGATGTAGTTCCAAATATTGAATTCGCTTAGCATAAAATGGCCGCCTTGACCGCTAGGCTGTACGTGAGCAAAACTATCCTGTCTTTGACCAATAATTAGCGACCCTTCGCCAGAAAATGTTTGATTATAGGAGAAACCCCATTCCGTCAGCTCTGTCTCACCTCCGACCAATAGCTTCAAGTTACCGGTCGCGTGAAAATACTTCATGCAAAGGTGTTGCCATTGTGTATCGAATGGAAGTCCCAGAGAGGGCGCTTGTTTGCCTTTCAACCAAATTTCAAATGGTGTGCTAACATATAATTCTTCTTCTGATGTTGGTGACATGTACGAGAAAATCGTCACATCTAAGCTATCAAGTCTCTTTAACCAAAAACACACAGTCAGATTGAAAATGAATTCTTCTTGCAACTGAAAATTTGCCATCCCGAAATCGTTCTCCCAAAATTCGACTTGCTTCTCTGATGTTGGAGTTTCAACTGAGTATTCTGAAAAGAAAGAAAATGCAGAGGTTTGACGAAAGTGATAGATTAGTTTTCCTGTGACATCACGTTTCTTTAGGTCAACTTGTGTACGGTTTCCTACTAACGACATCGTGGGAACAGTAAGGAATATTTGGCAAATACAAAAAGAAGATACAAAAGCGGTTTTTGGACAGATGAAAACCTTCCCGTCCTGGACTTAAGTGAAAATGACGTCACAATAGTTTCTTATCGTGGTTCATTCTCTAAAAAAGCAAAGCTAACAGTTTGCCAGTGTAGCGATATTGACTGACGTCAGGAACGCACCTACAGATATGGTGTCTTACCTGTGATGGCAATTGATAACTCTACATGTTTTAAAACATTACAATCTTTATATGAGTTTGTGATTGCCAGGTATATTCTCATATTTTGGTCTCTTTTCTGAAATGAAACAACTACCAACAAGTTACACATCTCCATCTTGAGATGCTTTTGTATTGCCTAAAAGGTATCGAAGACTTTAATTCAAAAAGTGGCCGGTGATCGTGCCTCACAATACGCTCCTGTCTTTTACGACACCTTATCACCGTCAACTCCACCCACGGACTGTGACCTTATTGATAACTGACTGAAGGGGTTGAAATTGCACTGTCTCATGTAAAACATACACTATGCGACATCCTCACTTGTTAAAGTCATAATACATGATATCAGTGGCGTGAAAGACCAACCAATCAATACTGACTTTGATGAATGTGTTCATTATTTTCTGTGCCCTGCAGCTCGTCAGACTGCTTTGTTCATAGTGCATGATTCCAAGCAATAAAATAAAATTTACAAAGAGTTTGAACAACTGATTTTTAATCATAGTTTCTCTAATTATGGCCAGCTTATTAGAAGTCTTGTATTAGTACTTCGATTGTTTAATATTCTTCATATTAACGTTCGCATTGTCAGGTCTCAGCAAGTAAAACTAATATTAAAATATGTTATTTTAATTTCTCATACTATTTTTCGCTGTCGATGAATTCATTAATGTCATGAGATGGTGCGCAATTTGAATATTAAGGCCTATTTAGTGATGCTGTCATTTTCGCTTGAGTTAACACGCAGTGTTTAATTAAGCATTCGAAAAGCGAACCCTTGGCCCCAATGTACTTTTAATCCCTTTGACTTGCTGTCTATCGTAAACATAAATGGAATACTCCTTCGAACGGTGTTTAATGGTTATACGGTGATCTCAGTCTGGTGCAGCCTTCCAATTGGCAGGGAATTTTACATGAAAAGTCAAATTACATGTCGAGCAAGAATGAGTTCACGAGAACAAAGCTGAAGCAGATGTCTACCTTTGTGCAGTTTACAAACAGCATTTCTCAAGGACGTGATATCACGAACGTGGCATGTCTTTGAAATTAAGTCTCCGATAATTACCGAATGCTCACTGTCTAAACGCTAATGTAAGAGGCGTTTTACTCTAATCAGCCCACTTTTCATATATGAATCGACGATACACAGTGCCCTGATAAACAATGCTCTTTATTTCTACAACGTCATCATTCGTTGAGACAAACTTCACAAAAGCGCACATTTATGGAAGTACAGCCACCACGCTGTAAAATGGTTGGATCTAGAGATTTTGTCTCCATGTGATGGTGTGTCCTACAGATTTTAGGTGCAACACTGTAACCTTGTCAATGTCAAGAATTAATTGCAAAAATGCATTGAAAGACGATACAGTGAATTTCAATTTAACGTTTCAATTGACAGTTGCGAACATAATCTGCGTGGCTCTTGTTCCGACACAACTCACTGCGTTGCAGCACAAACACAAGGTCAAACTCGCGAGAAAATTAAAATTGACGATTTCCATACGAAAGGTCTTTTGAAGAGTCACCGACTTTACAAAAACGCCTTGAGTAAATTGAAAATTAATCACTAACCTATACTGATAAACGTGTTCATTCGTTCGCTTGTTTGTATGTTTGTTTGTTTGTTTGTTTGTTTGCTTGCTTGTTCACTTACTCACTCACGGTCTTTAAGTTCTCATGTAAGTTCTTAGGTTTCTGTTTATGAAATACTTTCAACAATTATCGTTTTCAGATGGCGCCTAAAAGCAGTAAACTTGCATAGTAAATTTTAGAATGGTTCTACTCCGGAATAAAAAGGATGCGATACGTTCTACAGACTCAGTACGCCCAAATAATCACGTGATGCCGGTACAAACAAGCCCACATGTGTACTAACGCGTATGGAAATACACGTACGTCTATGCGCGTTTGCGCACATGGCTTTGTTTGTACCGTGGTCGATTCGAATTCCGGGTTTGGCCTATTGCCGTACGAGAGGGGGCAACCCCCTCTGCTGCACTTTATCAGTAAACGCTCGTTTTCAATTTTCGTTTTCGTTTCAAAATTATTTGTGAAAAAACTTCTTGTCAGCAAACGCATCCGCAGAATGCACCTCGGGGCATCAACATTTGACTTTTTCGACAATTGTAAAATAACGAGCATCTTTTCGGCCTGAAAAAATCTGCAGAGAATTCTGAGAAGTTGTAGAGGTGATAGTACAAGCTTCTTCACTACTTTCAACTACTTTCACATAAACTAGAAAAGTAAGTCTCTCTCGGTTATTCGTACAACTGCAAGGGATTTTTACAAAACACTTTACACCCCGAATGAGATCGACTCCGACAGTGTGCATAAAATTTTGTCGGATATTCCAAAACTTTCTGATGAGACCAAGCAAGCCCTTGATCAGCCTTTCACATTTGATGATTTTGCCAAATCAGTTGGAATGTTGCGCAATAATAAATCACCTGGAATTGACGGCATTCCTTCAGAGTTTTATAAATGCTTTTGGGGTGTTATTGGAAGAGATCTTTACGATGTTTTCAGTGATTCTATTCAGACCGGTTATCTTCCCTTGTCGTGTCGTCGAGCTTTGATTACTCTTTTGCCAAAGAAGGGAGATAACGGTCTTCTTAAAAATTGGCGACCTGTCTCACTTTTGTGTTCAGACTACAAAATTTTTACGAAGGCTCTCTCATTAAGACTCAAGTTTGCTCTCAAGGAAATTATTCACGAGGACCAGACGTACTGTCTCCCTGGCAGGTCAATTTTTAATAACATTCAGTGTATTCGTGACACTCTTTTTTATGCTAATGATCAACATAAGCCACTTGCTATCGTTGCACTCGATCAAGAAAAGGCTTTTGATCGAGTGCATCATAGCTATATGTTTAAGACTTTGCAAGCCTTTGGCTTTGGTGAAGGTTTCATAAATTACATCAGACTTATTTATAATGGCACTCAGAGTATTTTGAAGGTGAATCACGATCTTGCTGCTCCATTTACGTTTGGTCGCGGTATTCGTCAAGGGTGTGCTCTTTCAGGGCAACTATATGCTATTTGCATCGAACCATTGTTACATAAATTGCGGACGAGTGGTGCTTTGCAAGGGTTTTCAGCACCGGGTCCGGAGCTGAAGAAACAGTTCCTTTCTGGTTATGCTGACGATATTAATGTCTTTGTCACCTGTGATCAGGATTTTGAAGGTCTGTCACACTGGTGAGTGTGTATCAAGGTGCTTCAAACGCAAAAATCAACTTCCAGAAATCCAAAGGTCTCTGGGCCGGTAGTTGGCGACAAAGAAATGATACTCCTCTTAATTTAGTTTGGAACAGTGAAGGGCTGAAATTCTTAGGTGTCTATTTAGGCAATGACAGTAACTACACTGCCAAAAACTGGGAAGGTTTACTGGATTCAGTTGAACAGACCTTGAAAAAATGGAAGCCATATGCAAGTGCTATCTCGTATCGAGGAAGGGCGCTGATAATTAACCAATTAGCTGCATCAAAGCTGTGGCATAAGTTTTTATGTTTGCCACCTCCCGGTGGCCTTGTCAGTAATATTCAAATTCTCTTTGTCAACTTTTTCTGGCAAGGAAGACATTGGCTCCCTCATGAGCTATTGTATTTACCAGTTAATGAAGGAGGACATGCTCTCGTTCACGTCCAAAGTAAAATCGATAGCTTCCGTTTGATGCATATACGCAAACTGCTGTACGATGATCATGTATATTTACTTCATCATTATGCAAATTACTTTTTGAGCAAAGTTGGCAATCTAAATTATGGTACTAAAATTTTTGCTCTTGAATTATCGTCTACTTTGGATATGAATATTAGCAGTCCCTCTTTCTATAAGCAATTAATTAGTACATGGTTTTCACTTAATACGAAACGATGTGAGATTTCATCCAATGTCGTTGACATTCTTTCAGAACCTCTTTTTTATAATCCCTTGATTCTGCACCCTATGCAAAGACGTCCACTAAATTTAAAACATTTTTGAGGCTGGCATTGTAACTATTAGCGATCTTGTTGTTTTAGATGAGAAACGAAAGAAGACTTTACATGAATTACAGAGAAATGTTCAGATTTATTCCAGTAGAATTATGGAAAAAGCAATTCAGCTCATTTGGAATTCTATTCCACAAAATTGGAAAACTAAACTTGATCTCTTTTTCACAGATCAAAATACTGATTTAGGGGTAAAAACGTCATTTCATTTCAATATTTCAATTCCTGGTATTGATCTTGAACCGATTTCTTTTAGTAAGTTATGTAGAAAACAGACTTATTGCTTATTTGTAAATAATGTGTACAGCAAGAAGCATTTAGAAAGGCTGCCAACTCCATGGCATGATCTGTTGTCTTTATCTAATGATACTAAAGTCAATTTTGACACAGTTTATTCAGAACCTCTTAGCAGACGTGACAGTGATGTTCAATGGAGAACTATTCATGGTTGCTTGGCAACGGGACGCTACCTGTATCTTAGCAACCAACGACAGAATGCCGAGTGTCAACACTGTGGTGAAATAGAAACATTGCTTCATCTGATTGTTGATTGTCCTGAGATACAGCCATTGCATGGATATCTACATCAATTGCTGCAGGTCAATTTTAGACACTGACACAATTCCGTTGAGTTGGTATGTCATTGGGATGCCAAAAGGACCAAAAATACTCCGGCTCAACTATCAACTTTGCAATTTCCTTATGGTGACAGCAAAGATTGCAACTATTTATTGCCGCCTGGATGAAGCCTTGCCTCAACCACTACACATGTTTAAACGACGAGTCCGCCGTAGAATTACCATAGACTATAACTACTACAAAATGAATGGGAATTTAGAACTGTTCAAGGACATATGGTGCATTAACAATACTATCTGTGAAATAAACTCAGACAACAATTTGTGTTTCCAGATATGAAAGTCGTTGATTTGCTTAATTCTCTTGTCTCTTTTGATACTTGTCACCGATGTACACACGAATTTTAACTAGTTGCTGTGATGGTTTGTTTTATCTTTATTGTTTTTTCTTGACATTTTTCTGATGTCCTACTTGTGATTGTATGTAAAATTCAGTTGATTTGCTGTAAATAATTTGATTTTATATTAAAGTCATTGTGAAAAACTCAAAAACTCTCTCTCTCTCTCTCTCTCTCTCTCTCTCTCTCTCTCTCTCTCTCTCTCTCTCTCTCTCTCTCTCTCTCTCTCTCTCTCTCTCATGATATCGGGACATTTAGTACTAAGCGATGCATAAAAACAGAAACACAAATCAGAAATGATATACAGAGAACACTGTTCCTAACTGGTTAAAGAACGAGCTGTGCTGTTGATATTCGTCGAATACGAAACTTACCTATGCAATAAGGCATACGCGGCATCCACTGTGACCCTACACATCGTACAGTTTTCGGTCCCAGCAACGCGTAATTTCCAGTGCATGCGTACGTTATCCTGGACCCTTCAGCGTATGGAAAATCAGGCTGCTTGATTGGTATTCCCATGGATGGTGGTGCGGGAACAGGGCAGAAGTTTTCTAGGGAGAGACATCAAATCTTGAACAATGACCTCTGAACATCTTGTAAAAAGTGAACGCTCCCGCAGAGCTTAACCTCAATATCGAAGGATAACAGGCCATTTTTTTAAAGTTGTATTAAAATATACGTCAACAAGATAAAAAGTAGTAGCTGAAGATATTGATGAGAAGTCAATGTGTAAATGAACCACTTTTCTCATTTGCATATGATTACAATGTCACCTGTTTTGCTAGGCAACGTCGCGAGCACCCGTACGTATCTTAGATACTCCGCTCAATAACGCTTCGAAACCACATATTCCCCGAACGAATTGCGTAAAATTTAGTATCAATGAATTGTGTTGAGGCAATTTTAGGTCTAATCAGACTTATCTCCCTATCGAAGCTTTTCATTTTTTAAAAATATAAATTCTCTCTCTCTCTCTCTCTCTCTCTCTCTCTCTCTCTCTCTCTCTCTCTCTCTCTCTCTCTCTCTCTCTCTCTCCAGGGCTCGAAATTAACTTTTTACCCTGGTAGTCCACTTGGGCTACCATTTTCTGAAGTTGGTAGCCCAGAGACAATGGCTGGTAGTCCATGCATAGTTTAGTTTAGGGATACTGTACTCGTCCGAGTATAAGCCCCGGTTCAGCAACACAAAATAGCAGTTAAACTAGGGGCTTCAACTCGAGAAACCCCATGTTATGTGTCACGAACGCTTAATTTATGCTAATTTATGTACATTTTAACACTTTCTATCACTTTCAAAACGGCTTACACATCCAACGAAATTGTAAGTTGAGTAAAGAAAAACAGGAAAAAAATATTCTCATGATCTTTATGAACTGGCATGCCTTGTTACACCCGAGTCTCTCTATACAGAACGTAATACATTGATACTGATCGACAACCATAGATAAAAGACAGCGAAACTCAGCCAAGCTTAACTGACAGAACGTTTTGTATTACTATTTCAAATCAAACTGATTACACAATCTCTTGATATAGAAGTGACAGTTTTGTGAAATTTCAGCATCAAAACCCCAAAACTTGACACAAGCACGTCTTGTATGCTGCCGATCAACAGCACAGTGTGAACTGGCATGCAAAGACTGCACACGGAAAAGCAACTCAACATTCTAGTATCAAACGCTCTGCATCTTGTGAAAACAACAACATAGCAGTGAAAATTGTAATAGTCACCAGAAAAAAACTCTTCACAGATGAAAGGATAATTGCTTCAAACAAATGAAACTGCATGTTGACTGCATTTAGCTCGTCCCAAAGTGACGGACATCGCACGCCAAGTATTTCATGTCCCAGGCTTTGGTAGTCCGTGTGGGCTACCATTTCATGGACTTTGGTAGCCCCAGGCAAAAGTTGGTAGTCTGTGGACGCGGGACTACCGCTAATTTGGAGCCCTGCTCTCTCTCTCTCTCTCTCTCTCTCTCTCTCTCTCTCTCTCTCTCTCTCTCTCTCAGAACTCTTTGGGAATAAAGAGCAGAGCATTTCAACTAAATTGGTAACATTATTCACATATCGTCTAGTATGCCTGATGTGGCAGAAGTGAAGAAGAAAGTGCCTACCTGACGCTTCACAAAATAAGACGTAACAAATCCCGCAAGAGTCGTTGACAGCAAGCCCTCGAAATGAAACCGACTGTTGGGCTGTGAAGGTAAGAATTGGGTCAACTTCTCCTCCTCGTCCGACGGAAATAAGGTCACCAGATTGAGATACCCAGAGTTTCTGCCATGCATCTCCTGAAAGAATGTCCGGGGTTTCTTCCGACGCGATTGATTGTTGAGCCCCAGATTCGTGCACTGAAGTAGTGAGTCCAAAGGTGATACTATACAGTGTCTCTAAAGTTGTTCCAAAATAGATGTCAAAGCCACAACCGCATTTGTAGATTAACTGTAGTTGAAAAATCGGTGGCTGGGTCGCGGATTGTGACTGGGTAAACGGAGATGTGAACTGTGTCATAACTTGCCAATTGAGACATTCCGAATCTAAAAGAGACGAACAATATCATTTAACGCTATCATTTTGAAAGTCTCATGAGATGTCATAGGAGGCACGAGGGAAGAGTAAACAAAAAGGTAGGCACTGAGAAGAAATAGACAGGCAGTATCACAGATGCAGATTTGAATGACGTTTTGTTAATAATCTGACAACGCACAAATAAATACGATAATCGGGACCGACTGGCACACAAAAGGAATGATAGAGAAGCCAAGCCGATTGATTACGAGACTGATTATATAACTTCCTGAAAAGGATAAAACGTGGGATAAGATTTGTTCGGGCTGTGACTGGAGATGTCAGTGGTTTGACTACACCATCGCCAATTGTGATAAATGTACAAAAATTGGACAACAACCTGATGTGAGCGGAGTCATCGGGTAATCCCGCCCTCTTCTATCGACAACAGAACTCGACAGGTCGATCTGAGTCGTTGTTGTAACGGAAGGGTATGCTGTGGAAAAGCTTGACAAAGTTTTAACTTGCGGTCCATCGATGCTGTAGAGTAGTATCGAGTGGTATGACCTCAATCCGATAACATCACCTTCACGAAAATGTATCCTAGAGATATCCGAATCAATGAAGATACTAGAGACGCCGACAGCGATGCTTGTACTGGTTGACACTTCTACTTCACCGACGAAGCTATACCTCGGTCCATCAGCGTTGCGCCAAACACTTAAAAAGAATGTCCCGAATGTACTCGGCTGGAACTCCAAGGCGACGATGTTGCCGGCACACTGGAAAGAGCAACCGGCAACCACGTCTAAATAATCCCCTGCTTCGGAGTCTTCGCTGTACGACAGCGTCCAATCTATATCGTTCATTATCGCCGGGCAATTTGCACCTGTTTTAAGATTATCAGACAAATGGCATGCCAGTTAAAGCGTCATGGTTAGGGAAAGGATATTTTTGGTTTATTGCTTGGAGAAAATATCGAATCTTGCCAAATGTTTATAGGAACTGTTATCGAGGATCTAGAACGCTGGTCAAAGCGTTCCAAAATTACCGAGATTGTTGAATTTTCTGTATGAATCAATTTTACTCTTGCACAAACACTTGAGTTTTCAAGTATCGTTCCGTGACTAATTCATGTCAATGTAATAATGTAAACTATAATGTAAACTTTTCATTGTTATTCATCATTATTCCATCAATATTGGCAATTGCGTGTTTTTAGAGCCACGAACTTTACACTATATATGGTCATATACCTACAGTGTACTCGTTTCCTTAATTGCGGAAAGATAAATCGAGAGAAACCAAGGCTCTCTGTATATTGATGTTAATTTGTTTGATTTTATTTGCTCCGTCATCTGAGAAGCCATACATTTTTTTTCTATTTTTAATCGATCAAATTTGAGAAACACTAATTGTTATTAGACTTTGATGGGTAATTGCTACGTTCCTTATCAGTTCAAAAGTAAAGAATATTGATTCGTATTTTGTTTCTTATTTCTTAAAAACATTGTTCAATTTGCGCCCAAAATCAAACTAAAACGCCTGCTTTTGACTTACCATATGTAAAGTTTCAACAATGGGGAGATATGAAACAAAATAAACATCACATATCAAGACAAGATATCTGTGAAATACCGCATAGTAATGGATTAACGACATGAACACGCATAGGCTCGCTAGTGCTAAAACATTCAACATTTGTGATTTCTGTTTATGAAATTTAGCCGTATGGTGTTCAAATTTAACTGGAATGGAATATTCGTAATGGTTTATGCTTGTAACGGCTCACATAAATTCAATATTCTTATCAATTGAGTCCCTGATGATGTGTAACGTTAATTATTTTGCATATTGCTTTCAAAAACTCGAAAACTGACGGGGCAGATTTTCCCACGTAAGAATAGATACTCACCGCAGTGCCTAATGACAAGGACCAACGCGAATATCAAGAAGACGGCCATTGTTGCTTTCGCTTATAGCTTCCCAGCTATAAAAGTCAACAGGTTGGCATGGTAGCGAAGACTTACATCCGGGAACGTGAAAATGACTATTTCTACTGGATCTAGTGGTGTATCATTGAGATAGACATTGTTTCAGAGATGAAACAGTCCCATGGGATTTTCAATGATTAAAGTAGGATAAGCTATGAATTATTTATCAATAAAAGTCACGGTTTGAAGCATTAATCACATGAAATATTATTAGATTAGTAAGAACGACACACTGACCCATGCTCTTTTACTTGTCAGTGAATATATATCTTGTTGACGAGTTGCAAGAATAACCTGAGCAGCGATAACGATAAAATTATCAATTTTCTTTGTAACTACATCAGGGACCGCGAATAATGACAAAAACAGTTCGTTCAAATTCAGTCTTTGTCGAGGTAACATCCCATATCACAAAATGACTTTTTTTCGTATTGTGGCTGAAAAATACCATCTTTGATACCATTAAAAGAGCATAACAATTATCCCGCTAACATTTCAGTAGCTCCACGCACTGAGGAACAAACAACAACTAACCAGACCGTACAGATACTCAAGGTGATACTTTGGGAATTGATTACAGATCATTCTAAACCAATGATGAAGGCAAATATGCACTTCTCATGGCCGAACTTGGTGAACATTGGTTGTGCAAGCGAAAGGCATGTCTTGGGTTTAAGCTTAAAGGTACACGCTCACCGTAAATTTGCATAATGCATATATGGTAAATGGCGCGGGGCTTAGCGTACTAGCCCGTAATACCTGTAGCTGTCGGTCCTCCATATTTGATACGTCAAAGAACATGCAGACGACTCTGCTAAGTATGTCATGGCTGGTCGTGTGGAGGCGCCCTTTTTAAAAAGCGGCCACCCGCGTAAAATCTGTGATCGGCTATTAAAAAAACAGGTGACCGAATACCTTTAAGGTAGAACGAGCCTCGGGGACAGTAGTCAGACTCTCAAATTTCTACAATTCTTTTCGTACCTACCACTTTTGGGGGCTCATTTTAAAGCTCTTAGAGAAATAAAAACTTTCACCGTCTCGGTTTTTCCAAAATCCAAAATATAATTTTCCCCATAGAGTAAATACAGAAATGGCGGCCAATTTGAATTCCAAATATCGGAACATGTTGGGTAATTTGTTTCACTAGTTCCAAAATTTGAACGGTGACCCCCGATTTTTTATTATTGATTTGGTAAGAGAATGGTTGAATGTTTCATTGAGGAAAGTCTGAGCAAAAGTTTAAGTCTTTCACTTTCCGAGGCGCATACTTCCTTTAGTGATGAGAGCACGTCAGCAGATTCCACATATCTACACAGGTGCTTATTCAGAAAGTAAGAAGTGCATTTGGTATGTCTGACTTGGTCCAGATTGGGCAGGGAATACTGGTTCTTGTTGGATGGGCAGAACGATGTATAAAGAATGTGCAACCTTGGCATTTACTGAACAACCCCAGTAACTCATGCGAGTGTTTACGAAGTACTTGTGCAAATACTTATTCAGTTCTCTCGCCAGTAGCCTACTAGTGCAGCTATTTACGAAAGTCTCGGAACGATTTCCTCAGACTTTTCGGATACATTTCCAGGTACATGGATACATGAATGAGGTGAATTTGATTTACATACATTAAGGTTGAATGCGCCTCGGGGACAGATATTCGGACTCTCACACTTTTTCCATTCTTTTCTGATCTACCACTTGTTGGGTGTTTATTTTAAAGCTCTTGGTGTCAGAAACCCTTTTACCGTCTTAGTTTTTTCGGAAATCAAAAATTTTATTTTTCTCGATAGAGAAACAGAGGGATGGCGGTCATTTTGAATTTCAAATATGGGTAAATCTCGGGTAATTTGTTTCTCCAGTACCAAAATTTGCATAGTGACCCCCGATTTTTATTCTTGATTTTGAAAGAGAGTGGTTGAAAGATCTCTTGAGAAAGTTTGAACAAAAGTCTTTCACTTTCGAGCCAAATACTATCTTAAATATATATAAATGTTTATATATTCGTGTATTGATAGTTCATTTTACCCATGATGGCTAATTTACATTAACGGAATTAAACTTTTATAAAAGAGCTTTTTACCAATTATTTATAAACAAATACTTATTTACTAACAAAAAATATACATGTCACTCACACACATATAGTATGTGCGTAAGGGGATTTGTTAACAAACAGTGGTGAAGTAAACCACTGAATGTTAATTACCGACGATGACACACATTATATCTATTTTAACAGAACTCTTTACTAATAATAAGTATGTGCATACAAATGCTTGTTCATAAGTTGTGCCTCTAATAAGCAAAAGTGCTTGAATTGTTTACGTACAATATATACCACAGGACTGACTTTAAACAAATAAAATTAGTGTATTGTTTCATTGCTTTGTAAATAAATTTGTACTTTTATTTTTATATGATTAAACAGTACATGGTTTATCTATAAATACATGATTCATATTTGAATTATTTTTTAAAAGTTTGATAAAGCTTAAAACTGACTAAATAATGAATTTTCAATGAAATACCTCATAACCAAATAACGAGAATATGACGGTGATCTAAACGTTCTGTTCCAATGATGTTGAAATCATACATTTGTCAATAATCCTTCACGCCGGTGTAAGCGGCCGGAAGTGCAACTCATTGTGGTTTCTGACAGAGGAAGTGACGTACTGGTAATAAGACTACCTCACACTGGAATGTTCATTCTTTCTACCGTAGACGGCTGTACATGAATCAGACAGTCTCGAAATTCATTAAGTATCACTGTAAAATGACTCTCTAAACTTTTAAAATTCGATGAAGTTCATCAAAGGGACAATACAGCCTTAAACAATTACGGAACAACTAACGACGTGTATATGAAAAAGTACATAAGAAAATTGATGACGTTAACGACATTACCTAACATTCAAGAAAAGGGATTTAAAATACAGTATATGAACACTTATTGACCATATCACAATTAAAATATGTAAGTACGAATCACTGACTTTTTAAGTGTCTGTCTAGTGTGCAATAAGTTTAATAAGTAAGTGTATAATTATGTGACTGAATTATCTGTAAGTAAAAGAAGTTAAAAGAAACATTTGATCATGGTATTATAGTGATATCTTATCTATATATATATCATTAAAAACTACATCTGCAAATATGAATAATATCAATAACTTCTAGTTCATGTATTGTAAGTAGAAATTGATAAATTCAAAGCAACACTTTGCGCGTAAAAATAACCTTCCTGTTTGCTGCATGTGAAATAATGGTTTGTATTTTTTGCGTAAAGTTATTGCAATGAGACTATCACATTTGACACTGAATTTCAATTGAATTTCATCAAAGAGGCAGTAGCAGGGACGTTTGATAATATTTTCATTACTGTTCTTGCTTAATCACATCAAAACAATGCCTCGTTCTTCCCCTTAACATGCTGAACCTCACATTGAAATCTATCACGAAGGGACTGTGACCTAGCAATAGCAATGCATTGTGTAGTTATAATTGCAATGAGATTGCAAACCACGTCAAGGTCATCTGAACGATAATCTAGCAAAATTGATGTTTCTGATGACGACGAGCCCATCTTTTCTTGTTTTCTGTTCTAATTGTCTGCTGATCGCCCTTCTAGACAGGGAGGCATAATCGAGTCATCTAGTCATCTGATTGTAATTACATTCTCAATAAGCATTGCCTGACACCACAGTGGTACGGTTCGATATACTTCAAACAAAAAATTGTTTCGGAGACATGGTAAAACTAATAAAATATTCTGAATGCGAAAATGCAAGATCATCTCCTCAAAAATTAGCGCCTGTACCATTTAGAGTGAAATTCAACGTTTAAGTCAGAGTCGACTGCTGTCGTGAAATATAATAAACTTCTCGCATACTCTTCAAACAGTAAGCTGAATGTAAATCAATGAATTAAGGTCTATAAACGACAGAACGATGGTACTTTATCATTATTTGGGTCATCGGCTTCTTTCATCTTACAGACGATCGCATTTGCATACAATACGATCCTTTGTGGCCGATAATGACACCTGGAAAAATGCAAAAGACATTAAATCCTTAAGAATACGTATATACCGTAATTCAATGAATCGAGGGCGGCTATAAAGGACAACACGGTGCTACTTTGCCATTACCACGCTAACCTGTGTCACCAACTTCCTGCAAGTTACAAACTGCACACCCACACACACCCACATACAAACACACACACAGATATATATATATATATATATTCCAGTGTAATAGTGTGATTACAGGTGCCATAGTAGCAAAAGTGAATTTGCAGTGAACACCATAGAATTTAATGAATCGAAACAGTAAGGATAAAAACGGTTCTTGAATTTTTGATATTAAGTAATTATTGTCAGCTTGCATATTCTGTAGCAACTAAAAACCTGATAGTTTACTTTAAGGTAAGAAGAAACACCCGCTCATGTATATTGGGTCTCTCATTTAGTTTTTGCAGAGTAATTTAAAGTTAAGTTTGATTAAAAACAATGTAAAATAGCTAGCGCTATATTTACTTGACTTATTGGTAGACGTGCCCGTACTGCAATATATTTGTAAGCTCTTCTGAAATTGATCGAATTTTGTAATGACGCAGGAAAAACTCCATACGCAAAAACCCAAAATAAATGAGGTGTTCAGAGACTTTCGAAATTGTGAGAGGCAGCTAGAAATTAAGTTTTTTGAAATATCGTAATACTATCATTATGAAAGAATAGTTAGAATAGCGTATTGGTGTGTTAACATACTTATAGTACAGATAAGACCGTATAGAAGTAGAAGTGTCAACGTAACGTAGAGGGCGTTGTCTTTACTGGGCGAAACTTAGTCCAAGGAAAATAAAAAAATTGTTTCTCATCCTCGCTACTACAACTAAGAAGAAAAAAACCGCGTCAATGCATTATTTTTGCAATATGTCTAGGATGAGAAACAAAAATTTTATTTTTCTTGGACTTTAGTTCTTTACCTTGCAGCCTTCAGATGCCCACATCTCGCGCGTGGTATCGTAGTATCTACACACTTGTATGGACACGGCAATTTTCCCCATGAAAACGTTAGTTTGATTTGCTGCCCTCTCTTTGCTCACGGCTCCTGCAAGGAAAGAAATAAAGTTTTCCTGTATGACGTTCGAACATATTACTGACAAGCATCTAATTCCATTTTTGACCATTGCGCATTTAAGTTGCGCGTTGTGGTTTATACAGTTTGATGAGCTAAAAAAACTAGCTATAGTTTTTCAAAAATAACCACTGTCACATAAAATAAGTTATCAGATAAAGAAATAGACTAAAACAGACATAATGCATGAAGCTGCCTCCAACACGATTGGAACTAATTAGGGATAATTGGATCTTCATATTTTTCAAATTTCTCAAAAGTGTTGGGTACCTTATACTGAATGTTGCAATATTACAAATTACTAATAAAAAAGCAAGTGTGCCACTTAAAAAGAAAAGCAGATGAGCTTACATTTCCAGATTAAAATGACACTACTTCATCACTCAATTATTCCAAATTAGTTCCGATCGTGTTCTCCATTTTTCTCCCATTAAGAGAAAGTATGTCTGACTTTTTAAAACACTACTGTTGTGGTGAAGTGGTTCAGGGGAAAACGAAAAGAATATAAAAGGATAATCGCATCACTTTTATTAAATGTCAAGGACCATGGAAGAAAAACAATAAACATTTCTTTCTTCTTGAGCCTCTAAGACGGACACTCACTGACGTAATCTGTTATGGGTGTTGAAGTGTAAGATCAGTCCTTTGATTTGCATATAGAAGATGATTCCATTGCAGTATTGCACTCTTTCCTGAAACTTCACAAACAACTTAGTATCAATTTCAAGGGACTCCCTATCTTGAAAAGAAATTCGTTCGGTAAACTTTCAATGTGTCTAAGCAATGTTAACACGATTGGAACTAATTTGGGAGAATTGGATCTTTATATTTTTCCAATTTCTCAAAAGTGTTGGGAGCCCTATAGCCGAATGTTGCAATATTGCAAAGTACCCATAAAAGCAAGTGCATTGTTTGAAGAGAAAAACAGATGAGCTTATAATTGATTAAACTGACATTAGTTCACAATACAATTATCCCAATTTAGTTCAAATCCTGTTTTTTTCGTTTTCTATCAGTTTATCTCAAGGTTTCACGAAATGATGCAGTCACCACTTCGCATAATTGAAAGAAAACGTTTGGAAATGTACAACTGAAGGGAAACGAATGTGCTTCATTCAATGAATGTCACTTTTCTACCGCTTCGAAATCGTAACAAAACGTAAACCAAAATATGATCTGCGTACGATCAAAGTCCAAGAAACACGATTAGAACTAATTTGGTATAATTGGATGGTGAACTAATGTCGATTTAATCTTTAAATATAAGCTCATCTGCTTTTCCCTTTAACAATACACTTGCTTTTATGATTAATTTGTAATATTGCAACATTCAGCTATAGGGTACTCAACGCTTTTGAGAAAGATGAACAATATAAAGATCCAATTCTCCTAAATTAGTTCCAATCGCGTTAAGATGTTTCAGTGCACCGCAGTACTGGTCTTTGCGTCATTCTCTTGATAGCTGATGAACATGACAACATTACCATATGATGTGTCTTCAATCCCTAACGACGGGGAAATTTATATTTTTAGTGGTTATGACATTTTTTGTATCAAATGTAACAAAGAGATGTCACAGGCTAACCGGGTCATCGACTCAAGGCGATTTTGAAAATCGGCAATACAATCCTCACAAAGTAATACAAAGTAATGGAGAGTTGTTAGAATATCCGTATCTACTACAAACGTCAAATGAAGGAGAACAAAATTTTTTTCTGGGAACGGGCTGTGAGATTTTCGATGATTCAATACTTCACTCTGGTTAAGAAATCCAAATTATAGCGAAATTAACTGCTCATCGAGATAAAAATATCTTACTATTTATTTGTAAATGTAATTGTTATTTTATTACTCAAAGTCAATGCATCCAAAGATGGATTTTCATACGTTGAATAAATACAATATAGAAATAAATAAATAAAAGAACTGTGGCTATATAAATATAGAACGTCACTACAAACGATAAGCATAAGTGACAGTGGGTGAGCACCAAAAAATTCTATGAAGACACAAAAGGAAGTCGATATTGATCAACCAATGACTCAGAAAAGAACAAACAGGCACAGTGAATTGTTCTATGGGAGCGGTGATTGGAAAAGGTTGCAATCCAATTCCGGTTTAAATTATAGCATTGGTAATGATGGATGAACGATATTTGAATGAACGACCGTGAATGTTATAGACATGATATTTACTTCTTGTGTTATACTGGTGAATTGTTGAATATTTGATGAGAAGGTCAGAAAAGTAGACGGTAATTTTGTTATTGATACACTTCTTGACAAGGTTTAAAAGATGTCGGTCGTGACTTTCCTGGATGGTTGGCCAGTTGGAACATGGTCTGAATTTTGAGTCCACACTGAACGAGAACTGCAAAATTAATTAGGCGTTTTGGGTTCCTTTAAGAGTGGTGTTACAGTTAAAACGATTGGAACTAATTCGGGAGAACTGGATCCTAAAAGTTTTCGAATTTATCAAAAAAGTAAGGTGCCCAAAAGCTCTAAGTTGCAACATTACAAATTCCCGATATAAACAGGTGTATTGCATAAGAATATATTAGCAGATGAGCTTACATTTGCAGATTAAGCCAACGTTGCCACACGATACCATTATCCAAAAATTAGTTCCAATCGTGTTAGCTGGAACAGACAGTGTCGCAGTAGCCTAACAAAGAGATAATTGTAGCAGAGATAATATCATTGCGAACTTTTTATGAAATACACCGTCTGACATGGACAACTTTCGTCAGACGATAGCCTTATGCCCGGCGGAGGTAAGCGAATTTTTGGACCAGCTGATTTCTTGGTCAAGTCTGAACCCTAATTTAAAACAAGGAGCGAAAGGAGATGCTTTGATTACAGTAGTTTGATTAGAAAGACGTTTTATGACTATTTGAAGGCATAGCTTTAGGGAGTTATAAACAAATTTTAACTTACTCTTACCTAACTCCATTGCTAAAGTGTATCTTGCAGCGTCTCCAAAGGGTCCAATTACAACTTGTCTCATTCCTTCATCGATGTTGAGCGTTTCGTTCCAAGCCAATGATGTGTTGAACTGGTAGTTATCCGAATGGATGTAAAGTAGCAGTGCAGCCGTCGTTTGATTGGTAGCCACCGAAATCAGCATAACTGAGTTGTCGGCTGGAACGTTTACTTCCAACATGTAGGTCTGGGTCCCTGCTATTTCAAAATCGTGAAAATTCGCCCATGATTTGTTGCTTGGCTCCCTTGAATCGGTTGTGTCGATTGGAGATTCCTTTACAATCGCAACTTCAAGGTGGCTATCGGAATCTGTAGTTTGAACGGTTGACACAGACTGACCAGACTCATACAACATTTCCAACAAGAATATCGGTGAATCCAGAAGATAACTTTCACTTGACCAGAAAAATGGGTTTCTTGCCAAGGCAATGAACTGAAAATGTACAATAAATATTGATTTCAGTGATCGCATATTTAAATGTTAAATACTGCATTTTTTTCCAACAAAATGCTTCTCCGTTGCAGTACTTATAAATTGATCTTTTATTTTGTCAATCTAAATTCATCGTTACCTGGACTAAAGGGTTGTTTCGAAATTAACAAGGGAGCATTTTCGATGGGATCTAAAATATAAACCACGAACAGTGTTATGATTACTTGTCTTCTGATGTGATTTGGTGAGTAGAGTCTTGCAGGGAATCAGTTGATGCAATAATTTCAAAACTTTTTGGAAGTCATATGAATGATATTAGAACATGAAAAATCTGTAAATTCGGTATTAAGGAAATTTTGCGTATATATTGAATAAAACCTAAGTATGAGGAGTCACGCTAACAAGGAGTCAAACGAGTAACACTAACAAGGAGTGACTGGCCGAGAATATGTTGAATTATTGCTATTACAAATGATAGGCAGGAATATGACTTCAAACCCATAGACTAAACACGGCTTTTGTCATATGCCTGATACATGTAAAGTGTGTTACCTTTGTCGAGATTGGCTTTAAGTTATCCTCGATATCTAGCAAACCCATTGGAACTTTCAATGTGCCATACTTCGATATAAACTGTGTTTCTACGTGCATAGATGATTCAGATTTCATAAGCTGAACTTCTATGATATCTGTTTGATAGGTCCTTCGAGGTTGTCCAGGCAACATGGTGTTGAGAGCGGTGGAGAGGGTTGAATTCAAAGCGGCAAGTGTTTTCTCAACGATCAATTTAGCTTCTTGGGAAAACTCCGGCACTTCGAAGATTATTTTGGACTTCACTGCAGCGTCAAGGGCCGAGAGTATATTGTCTGCTGCCTGGATCAATTCTGAACAGGTACACATGGCACTTTGTCAGTGATATGTTGTCCTCTCCACTATAGTATGGATTACTGGTCGCTATGAAGCTGATATTATCTACGAATACTAATTCCCACACAATTCAAACATTTCGACGCCACCAATGTTCATCTGTTCAGTCTACACACAACACACACACACACACACACACACACACACACACACACACACACTGACAGAAATAGTTACTGACCAAAGTGTTTCACATCCTGATACAACTGACCTCTGACATACCTACCCTCTACTATTGACGTTGCTGTTTCCGCTTGGATTTCACCTTGACCTTGTTTTCCTTCAAATGCAGACGCGATGTTCATCCATGTATCAGCAACTTTTATCTACAAAGTTGTGAATATTTACAGCTTGTAAGACCAAATGTAAACTGAATGTGCTCACGTGTTTTACAACAGGTTCATTAATAGTGGTACGCTTCACAGAACAATCAGATATCTGTTATATCACTATATGTAGCAGGGTTTATCAACTTCGCACAGTACTCTCAGAGTTTAATCACTGATTACAAAACTTTATTTAATATGCAAATGAGCTATTATTTAATTTGACACTGCTCAATGCTTCGTGGGACAATTAGATATCCACCAGATCAACATTTGTAGCAAATTTCATTAAATTTAATGCTGTAATTTTAGAGTAATAACACTAATTAAGGAGTTCATTAAATGTAAAAATGAACCCTTAATTAACTTGACACTTTTCAATATTTCATAGCACAATTAGATATTTATCAGATCAGTATCTGTAGCAGGTTTTACTAATTTGTTGCCGTAATTTCAGAGTTATATATCTAATTACAAAGTTTATAAATATGCAAATGAGTTCAGAGTTATGTCACTAATAACAAAAGGTCATTAAATATGCAAAAGAACAGATAATTGACATGACACTCACACTATAATCATAATGTTCTGAGATTGTCATCTGTGAAAACTTTCATGAAATTTTGTGCAGTATTTCTTGATGTCTACAATGTCATTACCGTCTCCATAGGGAAACCATTGCACGGAAAAAATGATATTGCATAACTTCATTAATATGCAAGCCACACTAACAAAAATCTAATCAGTTCTTGCAAGTAGCATATGGTACCTGTCTACCAAATCTGACTTGAATCTGTTCAGGCGTTTTTGAGTTATCGTGTAAATAAACAGACAGACACACACACACACAAACACACACTCACGGACAGACAGACAGACAGACATCGCTATGACATTAGCCCATGTGTTTGAACACGTGGGCTAAAAATGATAGACTGAAAAATGCACATTTATTCAATTAATTTTGATCAGTATTTCTTTGATTCATTCTATGACTTATACCCTTAGAGACATAAAATGGCTTTCTTTACCAAAACTATTAAAAATACCTCTCATGCAATGAATGTAAATTATTTTCATCGAAACGCCATAGTGTCAAAGAACGTGTGCACTATAAAGATTGAGAGCGCCATAAACTTTAAAGTCGGCCGTATACCCCGACTGAGGTATCTCTTAATTCTCATTTCATCAATATGTCGACCAGAGTTCTCATTTTAACAATCTGTCGATCAAAACAGAGGGCAGATACCTGCGTTGTCAGTGACAGTTCCTTCGGGTTACTATAAGATGATACTGATTTTAGTGCGATGGCTCTCTGCAGTATACTCATTCCATTGATATCAACCTCGGTTGACGTCGCCTCAAGAAGACCATCAGTGAGAGTTTCACGTATCTGCTCAGAGAATTTCGAATGTCGCATATTAGGCCAATGTATACGTTGAAAACAGTTTATCTTCTCCTCACTGTATGATGTACTTTCTTCCACTAAGAAATATTACATTCGGCTTTATCGTACGTTTCACTGTGTATCATAAATCAAGGTACTATATACACAAACAAGATGAAAAACGTGTTCTGCAATATCATAATTACCTCCGCTACAGCAGCAATCTCTGCCTCGGACATTGTCTGGGAAAATACGAGATCAAGAATCATTTTCAATGGTTCAAAGAGGAATAATAAAAGAATACCCTGCAATAATATGTCACTATGACTTGGCGTGCGTATTTGTTAACAGCAATAAATTCAGAAACATTGCCCCTACGACAGTTGTCATCACGCCTAGTAGATGTAATGGTATTGTAGCTTCAATACTCCTTGTAGTGTAAGGTAGAACACGCCTCGGGGACAGATATTCGGACTCTCTAACTTTTAAAATTCCTTTCTGATCTACCACTTGTGGGGGGGACTCATTTTGAAGCTCATAGTTTTTCGAAAATCGAGAATTTTAATATTTCTCCATAGAGTTAACAATTTTGAATTTCAAATATTGGTAAATCTTGGGTTATTTGTTTCTCTACTACCAAACTTGCACGGTGACCCCCGATTTTTATGAAAGAGAACGGTTGAAAAATTCCTTGCGAATAGTTTGAGCAAAAGTTACGTCTTTCACTGTCGAGGCGCATACTACCTTTAGTATTGTTGCCGTGTGTGATTGAAGTTTATGAATAATCTATTTCTACCGGAGCCTCAATAGTTTTCACGTAGCGGGAGTGCATTATGGACATCCTTACCTTATCAGATGTCATTTGATTGACATTATTTGACATGAGGAAGATAAACCCGATGGCTTCAGTAGGGTCTTCTTCAAGGATACATTTCAAGCAAGAATCGTCTGACTCTAGCTTTCCATGAATTGTCATGACGTTAAATGGGCTTTCAACCTGGGCCTAAACAGAATATGCATTTAGTCTAATTGTACAACGTTAGTGAGTATGCTATTGTTAATACATTCATAAAGTCCCTGAGACACTCATAAATTCCCTGTATAACTTACACATTTAACTGATGGTCAATATCATTTGCACACCGCTAAGATCCTTCTGCCTATGCGCTAAATTGTCCTGTTGTACCCTTCTTGCAAATAGAACTTGCGAATTCTCTTAACACTTTATTTATTTATTTATTTATTTATTTATTTATTTATTTATTTATTTATTTATTTATTTATTTATTTATTTATTTATTTATTTATTTATTTATTTATTTATTTATTTATACTGGTTAGCTCGCTCAGTCAAAATATACTGACTTCCAGAGAGGACCAGTGCAAAAAAATATTGTAATAAATAAAAGTCAAAATACTTTAAATGGATTTGAAGGCAAAATACAAAACATGATTAAAATGAAAATCACGTGGCAAACAAAAGGCGAGACACATACAATAAAAACAACACTGCAAAATCTAACACACAAAATCACATAGGAGGATGTGTCTTAAGTATCTGTTTAAATTGCCGTCAAGAAGTGATCTCGTGAAAAACATCAGGTAACCTATTAAAATAATTAATTGCACGAAAAATAAAGGAGCTATGCGCTGTTAAATGAGAAGGTAGAGTCTGATATTGATGTATGAAACAATCGAACATGGTTTCTAAATATGGAGGAATAACATCCTTTAGGTTATATTTTAAACACTTGAACGTGACACACATGGCCTCGACGTCTCGATTCAATCGTATTCCAGCCAAACGTAGGCAGTAGCTGCGGCCCAACTTTAACAATGAAATCCAATATTGATGCATATCTTATTAATATGAAACGCTTCTAAATAATTATAATGTATTTAATATAATTTATAATCTGTGACTCTTTTTTATAACATGATGCTTTCATTAAGCCCTCTATGTCAGTGAAAACATTGAGGCACAGTTCGGCCATGACAAAAGTGGAACCAAACAACAGATCAGTACTGAGAACGTTACAAGTTCTACAACTTTATACTAAGATACGGATAAAAATCTAATTACACTCTAAGGAGATCAAGTTCAACTGAAAACATGGGGACAACTTTGAGGTCAGGGGCACCTTTGAGGTCACTACATACATTGACATTGACATTTTATGTAAACATATGTAAACATGTGTTGCATATACATATACAAGAAAATCTGTTATAAATACATTTACTTTGATATTGTAATGTTGTGCAGTGCACTCTCCTGTGTCATCACATATTCTAACCATTACATCAATTAGATAATTTTTAGAAGGATCCCCAGGTACTAAGTAAAAAGCCGGGGTCGAAGCACGGGCCCCAACGTGTATAATTTCATATGAGTCGGACGGGATTGTAACATTGTCTCGAATCCACACTTCATAGCTCAAACTGCTGCATGTTGGGCTAACACGCCAGCCAGAGCAGTCAACGAAGAAGGGTGTCTGCAGAGCGTTCCCTGTAGGCAAAGAGAAAGAGTAACTGTCATTCACATAATTATTCTGACAAACCATAATTTATACCACAGGTATTTTCCTTTACTTTATGATGGAAGCAAACATACTCTGTTTGCACCACGCTACCGAAATTCAACAGACACAAAGGGTTGCACAGTAAGGTCAGGAGTGCCTCAAGCCTCAATTGTAGGACCAATGTTGTTCATGCCCTACATCATCGTTTTCTAAGACTTGGTTTGTCTTAACACCACAGTTACTATGATGTTTCCGGTGCAGCCAACGAACAATGCACTTTTAAAGGGGTCCTTATTATGATGAGATATATTGTGCATGACAAGTAATGTGATCTGACTAATTTTAAGTCCAGAGGGTAATTAATTTGCCGTTCATAATTTGCCTTTCAACTGAAAATTTTTCGACTTACCCTCCCGCACTAATTATACCACTCTCTATATATTTTTGCCAAATCTAATTCACTTCCCCACTGTGAATTTTTAAAGCTCCCTTGCCCTCTGGCGAAAAAACTTGTCGATTTCCCCTGCCATGGAAAAAATTTCCCCTTAAAATTTTATCATTCCCTGCAGACATGAAGCTCCCCTTCCTTGTGATCAAAAAACCTGTCTATTTTCCCCTGCCCCCGTTTTACAAATAACTCCCCCTCTTCTTGTTTTCCCCCAATCCTGGTCCTCAGGCCAATTAACCAACCCAACAAAAAAAAAACCTAAAATCCGCTCCCTGCTAGCTAAAAATTTGTCTCCGCCCAAGCAAAATTAAAATTTCTCCTGCTCTCAAAAATTGCTTCCGGAGTAGCTTTTACGACGAATAGATCCGTTGGCTGCACCTGTTGTTAGCACGTGATTCAAAATGTATGAAGACTATCAACCATAAATGCTGTTTTTTTTCACAAGGCCAAGGTGAAGTGAAATTTAGACTTTTTCACAAGTTGCTTTCATAGTTCAAATGTGTGTAGTGACAGTGTCAGTGTACGAATGGCTCTGTCTTACCTTCAGAGGGCGATATACTACAATTGCCTCCGCTTGGTGGGTATTCTGTTATGAACTGGTACTGTGAAATAATCACATTGCCTTCTGCAGTTTCTATTATAGCAGTCAATACAAAATTCGTCGACATAGGTAATGTATTCGCAGCGATTTCTATTCCTACGCCCGTTACTCCTGAAATTCAACCCAATTGGCGGAAACAGATTCAATCAAGTATTAAAGCTATCATTCTGCTACATATTAAATGTTATTAAATGGTTCGATTGTCTGGTGAAACAGGCAGTACTGACTACTCACAGAAAGAGAAGACATGGTTGTCATGGGCATTTACCATTTGGACATATTCAATGCGTCAGATGGGGCATGCATAACAGCAGCATCCGTGCAAGTGTCCAGTTGGTAACTGTCAGGTAGAACTCTCCTAGAACGCCATAAGGTAACCAAGTCCATTGTAAGGTATGTGGACGGTTACCAATGAACATGCCCAGCCATACTTTAAAAGCTAGAATTGGGGTAGAATGCGGTCTGTGTTCGTTGCGTGTTCCTTTCGTGTTGGGGTGCCTTAATGTCAAGGGGCGATTGTTGTCGAACGGTTTACCCAAAGTCATTGCTCAACTGAAAGGAATTTATCAGCTTATTAGCAATAGACAGTAACTTCGCATATTTACTTTATATCATACTTTAAGTAGAACCAATAAAAATCTTTTAGTACAGTAACTGCAGAACTCAACATACCATCAAGTACTCGACATAAGGTAGTATGCGCCTCGTAAGTGAAATAATAAATGTGAGAGTACGAATATCTGTCTAGGAGGTGCATTCTACTTTAAAGGTATACAGTCATCTGTAATCTAAATATGCCCATATAAGGTCAAAGGGGCGTTCCTTGGTATTCAAAATGTCCATGTGAGGGTGCTGTTTTTAAAAAGCGGTCACCCGCTTAAAATCTGTGATTGGTTAGATTTTCCCTATTCATGGTAACTGTGGCAAAATTGGAACAGGTGACAGTATACCTTTAACGGCCGGTAAACTTTTTAAAAATAGGCGTATTGGTATCTACTTACCAGTTTCTGTCTTTTCTGGGAGGTTGTCGATTTTACCATTCGATGACGACAATGTCCATCTGTAAGACGGACTTTCATCTCCCCTGCAATCCAAACATCTAATGTAGACTGAGAGTGACGCCGAGAAAACAACCTTGGGACCACAGTTCGAAACACAGCTACAGGGTCAAACAAAGTGCAAATAGTAGGGTTGTGAAAAGAGCCAGTCCAACTGCAACCTTTGAAGTTATGAGTGGAGTTCGGAGCGCCCGGATCAAAGCAGAAGGCTGAAGTGTTAGGCCCCATTCCAGCCAAACCCTTCAGCCTCACCAGCACCAACACGCTGAACAAGAGTTTACCCTGAAAGAAGGCGACTTGTGTGTCGCCGAAACGTTGGTATAATTCAATAAAATTTACTGAAGATTGGAGACCAGTTGAACGGCCTCGCTCTTTAATCTACACAAAGAGCCAATATTTGAGAAGTATTTTCCTAGCAAGAATAATGTATGTAAACATTTGTCGAATTTGCTTCTGTACGTTCAATTTAACAGAATGACATTATGATTGCAAATAAAACAAGGCAGTATTGCTGAAGGCAATGAGTACTTGGGCCGTGATAGAGTAATTTTGATGACAATATTTACTACTATTCAAATATGGTCTTGAATTTCCTCCTGTCAATTAGGCATTTGATTAACTGGTTATTAAACGAAGCAATGGCATGACCACGGCAAAATATGTCTAGCAACTTTTGTGGAGTTTGAGGCAGGGGTTCTTTATTTATAGTGGAAATTGCTTAAACTCCTTAAATATTCAATTACAGCAAATTTCTTTTGTTCTCGATGGTAGATGTCTAATATTTAGATGGGCATATTTAGATTTCTACCCTATAGTTATCCCTATATACCAAAAATTGGACATCCAGCTCTATTGGCTTGCTCAGAATTAGATATGCGCATAATTAATGAGGTACAATATGTGGTGTCATAAGGTGTCCCATCATACCAAATATGAAGCGTGTAGCACTTGTGGTTACTGAGTTGTGGACAAATATATATATTTGAGGTCAAAGGTCATTGAGGTCACGTGATATTTTGTCAAAATAATTGTATTGCTAAGTTATTCCTATATACCAAAAATCAGACCTCTAGCTCTATTGGCTCGCTCAAAATTAGATATGCGCATAATTAATGAGGTACAATATGTGGTGTCATAAGGTGTCTTATCATACCAAATATGAATGATGTAGCACTTGTGGTTACTGAGTTGTGGAAAAATATATATATTTGAGGTCAAAGGTCATTGAGGTCACGTCACATTTTGTCATAATAATTGTATTGCTAGGTTATTCCTATATACCAAAAATCAGACCTCTAGCTCTATTGGCTCGCTCAAAATAAGATATGCGCATAATTAATGAGGTACAATATATGGTGTTATAAGGTGTCCTATCATACCAAATATGAAGGGTGTAGGGTGCGGAGTATTCAGTTTCAAACGTATTACATTGTGTGATGTTGTCAAAAAAAGGTAATGTTACTGCAGTGGTATAAATTACACAACACAAAAGTTCAAATCAGTTTATTTTGGACTGGCTTTACCCAACATTTCATATTGTTTCTTATGCCAGATTTGACCACGTGCTTACTGGCGACCCCTTTACATGCAAATTTTGTGTCAAATAGTGTGTTCTCCTGGAAAAACAAACGTACGATTTCTATATGAAGGAGGCGAAATTTGCCCTCAAAACTCGAAACCACCCCTTTATGGGGTGTACCTAGCTATTTTGAACGAGCTTCTCGAATCTGCAGCTCTATTTCGAAATGATGGTCTGGTTTTCTCAGCTCAAGGATAAGTGTTCTCCATCGCTGTGGGCATTACTATTCTCAACTGGGGGTACAGTTTCCAGTCGTAATGTTTTTCATTGTGTCCGGGATATAAAACCTTCCCTTTTTACACTTTTACTTTGATTAACACTAGTCCACATCTTGTCAGCGATTAAACATGTTTCAAGTTTAAATGTTAAATTCTGGTCTCGAGCCCTCTTGTTCGACCAAACTGAAATTACCCCTCCCACTTTGGCTCGTCCAGTGGGTGTAGCAAGGGTCGTGCCATCGCCTAGGAAACGGAGGGTGCATTAATTGTTGCATTTCGATGCACATTTTGATTATATTCAGAAGATTTTGTGGCAAAAACTCAGATAGAGAAGCATTAATATTCACATCTCACTTATTCAAGACTGGCTGAGAGCAGCACTTCCATTCAGTAAACATCATTACGCCATTTATTATGCCAAGAAAGATGAAGCCAAGACATTTTGCCCTCCCTGGTCTCAGCCAGAAATGGTTATACCTTACAGAGTTTTTTCCCACGGAATGAAAACAAATGTACTTGGGCTGAGGCCCAAGTACAACAAGCCAGAAACGGGAATAATCTCGATCGCTGTGACTCAGGAAATAATTGCAAAGAAGTACTACTTACTATAACAACATGAAATGGCTATGAATTATGTTGAAATACTAGTAGTGCAATAATGACAGGTGATGAGTGTTCTTTGGAGGTCACTGCACTTAAAACAATTGTATTTCACTTAACGCCCTAATTGTACTGTGTGTATCAGAATCTTTTAAAGAGAGTCTTGTCAGTGTCTAAATGAGACATGTTCTTGAGATTTAAGACTGCAAAGACAGCTCTAGCGTCTTGATTCTCAATCCTATAACTATTAAATATCACATCGATGTAAACTGTCTCTCTCTCTCTCTCTCTCTCTCTCTCTCTCTCTCTCTCTCTCTCTCTCTCTCTCTCTCTCTCTCTCCTTCACGTTACTTACCGTATTTCCAGCTGTAATTCAGGCATTGCTACATCAAATTAAACGAGAACAGATATATTTATAAGTGTCAGGCTAATCCAAAAACTTAGCGGCCGAGTCCCTAACGACCTTTCAACTATTAAAATTATCGAAATAATGATCTTGGGCCTACTATTGGATAAGTGTGTGAAATAATTTGTACACGAAATGTTTACATCTTGCTCCATTTGTCATCATGCCTTGATGTAAAAAAAAATCTTGTTCGACCGAAAATGTGATATGTAGCCACCCTACCACGATAAGTAAAATGCAGTACTTACTACACATTGACCGCATTTCGTAAACTTTGGGAATTTCCTGGCTAAGAAAAATGACATCATTCCACATTATAAAGTTTCCTTGTTCTCTATCAACGCCCAGTGAACAGTCAGCCATCTTTTTCATCACAGAACTTAAGTAGATTACATCATTCCATATATTGAATTCACTTAGCATAAAATGGCCTCCTTGGCTGCCAGGCTCTATGTGAGCAAACCTATCCTGTCTTTGACCAATAATTAGCGACCCTTCACCAGAAAATGTTTGTTTATAGGAAAAACCCCATTCCGTCAGCCTTGTTTTACCTCCGACCAATAACTTCAAGTTACCGGTCACGTGAAAATACTTCATGCAAAGGTGTCGCCATTGTGTATCGAATGGTAGTTCAAGAGAGGGTGCACGTTTGCCCTTCATCCAAATTTCAAATGGCGTTGTAACATGTAGTTCTTCTTCTGATGTTGGTGACATGTACGAGAAAATCGTTGCATCCGATCTATCGAGTCTCTTCAACCAAAAACACATAGTCATATTGAAAATGAATTCGTCTTGCAACTGAAAATTTGCAATCCCGAAATCTTTCTCCCCAAATCCGACTTGTTTTGTTGATGTTGGAGTCTCGACTGAATATTCTGAAAGGAAAGAAGAAATGTGTGCAACTATGATATCACGTCCCTTTTCGTGCGCTGCGGTTGAACAATCAGGAATTTTTAGTACACGGGAAAAGAAGGGAAGAAATCGGGTTTGGGCAGAAGTAAGCTTTACCGCCCCGAACTGAAATGAAAATGACGTCACAATGTAATCTTGTCGTGATTCAAACTCAAGGAGCAAAAGTATACAATTTGCTAGGAGAGCGATCGATAATGATGGACGTCAGGAACGCGTTCACGCATTTCATCTGTGACGGTATTTGGAGACTCCACGCTTAATGGGCAAAACAACCATTATTGACATTGGTTATTGTGAGCTACGTACTATTCATGTCGTTTTGCTAACTGCAACACGCTAAATTGCCAGCAATTAGATCTCTGCTCCCTTAATTCTTGTCCACGTAAAAATGAATTATTCAATGACATAATTTATGGTTACAAACATGAAACAGTGTGACTTTACCGCCAGATGTGAACAGAGCTCTGACGTTTAATAATTCAACATGCTTCAGTGAGCAGAAGAACATTTTTCACGTTTAACAAAACAAAGTAAACAATACTATATTGTTGGATACTGGTTTTTGTGAGCTGTTACATCTACATTTTCTTGCGACTTGAAATATCATTTTGTTGATTTTCTCTTTTTCAACTGTACTGAAATAACCAATGATAAGCTAGCAGGGTACAACAAGATTTGAAAGATCTTTACTATTGCTATATTTTTGTAAATTTTACAAATACATGTATCGATATTCAACTTTTCTAAGTTGGGGGTCAGTCAAAATGTCTGTGTTCAGAGAGGGAGGTTACTCAAATTCATCACGGTTGGCAGACAGGTTACTCGAAATTTCAAAGTTTCCGACGAAACTCCTCCGAGCCCCCCCCCCCGACTGTAAATAATGACAGCTCCCTAATTCATGCGTCGCGCAGGTGCCAAGTTTCATGGGCCATGATTCATGTATTGCAGTTTAAGCATGGTGTGGACACAGCAGCGCTTGTGGTCCGATACACGGCGATGGCCGCTGTGGTATGGATGTTTCTAATACATACCACTGCGCCCATCGCCTTGTACGCCTATGGGTATGGAATGACCATGGTTTAGACTTCAATCGGTAATTACTAGGTCCTGTGTTTATTTCAACATGAAACATTTGGCGGTTGTGGTGTCTCTCGCTTGATGGGCAACATGTGTTTATTAATTAATCCTGAAAATTAATCTTGGGTAAGCGATTATTTTTTTAAACATTGTATAACCCTGTCGCATCAAATTATTTAGGCCTAGATCAGATAAAAATAAACCCTTACTTTGAAGCCTTTAAAACCTGCTTGAAAAGGCTATCTGTGAGCCATGAAATTCGCAAAACGTTTCGCAAACTTATCCAATCTGCTTTTTTTATCAAAGATCTTCGAAAGCATTATTGCTGCTGAATTGATCAGCTACATTGTTAGGCTATGCAACCTGTCTACAACCCATGGCAGTAAAGAGGTTGGCTTTTGTAAGTGCTCTATGATATTTTACTCGCCCTTGATCAAAACTTTATGTTTCTTTTCATAGTTTTTCTTGGTGTTTCTGCAACTTTTCAGAATGCGGACTTCTACCAGATCGTTTATGAGACTATTTCGGTCTTGCAAGTTCGAGTGGTTTTAGTAATGTCTTTCTACATCTACTGTCACTTGTGTATACCTACTCGAAAGATCGGTTTATGGGCTTCTTCTATTGCATGTGTAGAGCATGATGTAATGCGTCTTTATCATGTAAATTCTTTAGCATGTACAGCGCCACCAATGGTACTTTGATACTTTATCTGTGTATTCATTCAATGTGTGTAGTAACAAGATGGCGGATGCAGTGAGTGAGACATCCAGTCTCTAATCCAAGCCATCCGGCCTGAATTGATGTGCTGCTATGAAGATATGTAACTTAAGCAATTCATGCTTCAGTTTGGAACAAGTTTTTCAGTGTTTTGGTAAATTATGGTCCATAGGAAGTCTTCGACGACAGTGTTCCATATAGTGCAATTTATGCCCGTTCATGCTGTGTTGCAACTCATGAAGAAGTGTCATTTAGTTTGGTAAATATAACTGAGTTTGATATAACGGAGTTTTATTTGTAACATACCACCACTTTGAACGCTATGCTGCCGTCATTGACATTGTGAGACGTTTAGAAAGAGACTAACTTCTCCGTGTTGTGTTGTTTTGAGAATTTTTTTTTGGTTGTTTTTTTTGGGTTTTTTTTTTTTATTTTCTTTACTTATCTTTTACAAGTAGTGAGAAAGCACTTTCATGTTCTCTTAATCGCACTTCGGCGTTAAAAAATTCAAATAAATTTATACTTTGCAGCTTATTTGTATCTTTGTAAAGCATCCATGACTTATAAATGGTGAACATTGCTACTACTATAAGAAGATTAACAACTTTGTTTTGATTTGGTAGACTACATAAAAGTGTCTTCAAGGTGATCTCTACATGAAAATGAAAGTTTTGTAGTAAAAAGGATTGAAAGTCTCTCCGAAAAAGCTTAACACGCTCACACTCTATGAACATATGACAAAGGTCATTTGTTGACATACAGATCTGACAAAGACTGGTTTCCATTATTTTCCACCTGTACAGGTTTAAACCATGTGGAAGTATGTCATGTATAAATTTGTACATAAAGTTTGACAGTTTTCTTTCCTTAGTTACAGTTATAACTCTGTTATACCATAGTTCTGACCAATTAAAGTCATTCCCTAAATTTAAGACTCGATTCCACTTTTTGGAAACCCAAGGCTCGACAATTTTTTTACGAATGAAAGACCAATAGTATTCCTTTGTTGTGATTTTGTGGATAAATTTTCGTGAAGAAAAACCTGGCAGAAAAACAGAGGCTGTCAACAAGTTCAGCGGCTCTGGTTGAAAAATAGAAGTTGACTGCTCTACTTGAGCACGCCAGCCAGCTGGTATGGCAATATACAACATAAACAGCTCACATACAAAATTTGACTTGTCATGAATATAACGTTAAAGCCATCGTATACGAAAACTACCATCAGTATCAATGACGTCATTTATTAAGAAAATATTAGACTCGACCCATGATTTGAATAGTAGAACTTTACCCTTAAACTGAACATGTTTGTTACACCAGATAACTTGTTGTACAATATCTTTTGCATTGTTGACTGGTGAACAGCCTCCACCAGCCTTGTGCCATGCGATGATGGCATATCTATATACAAAGTAAGGTTCCTATGAGTCCAAAGATTTAGAGTGTTTTCAACAGATGACAGTTTTTTATCTAAGGCAAAACGAATCCCATCATACGGGTTACTTGAAAAATAAGTACCAGGAGATTTTATAGGTTCTGTTGGCCAACGTATGCCTGCATGAGAGTCATTTATATTTTTCAAGGAACCAATCCACAAACCTTCAGTTTTGCGTATAGGATAAAAGCCCGAGTACGAGGGCTCTTCTGGTATATAAAGTCCAACCCAACGATAAAATGTCGAGGCCGCAGGCCGAGACATTTTATCGTAGGGTTTGGCTTTATATACCAGAAGAGCCCGAGTACAAGGGTTTTATCCGACTTAAAAACTATCGCCCCTAATTGATATATTTTCGTTTTCAATGTGTTTACGTCAACCGTCCCCTTTGTAACATGTTTAGGATATGAATTCAAACTTTTATTTGTGAAATAGCCTTCCAACGTAATGGAACATCCTATAAATGCCCTAGGGCACATTAGTTTATGTTTCTATCACAGCAGATTTTGTGAAATAGCCTTCCAATGTAATGGAACATCCTATAAATGCCCTAGGGCACATTAGTTTATGTTTGTACCACAGCAGATTGTGTGTTGCAGCTGGTTTCCGCTGTGTTACCAAATTTGAATATTAAAACCTACCAGATGTCTACAGAATATGACATGTTAACTTTTGATTGGACAGTACTTTACTACGGCGCTGTCATTCGTTTCTGGAATTTGGTGACCAAGGCTTTACGAGTAGATAAAACACTCTGAATTGAGCACTCTGATTGGTCAATCAACAGTAGATAGTTTTTAATGATATTTAAAGTGGGGCCTGCTACTAAACTAAAGTCGTTAACAACACCTAAAACCTTAGTTATTGAAGTTTTATCAGAAACAAAAATGGCAGTATCATCAGTTACCTGGGAAATGCGTATTTCTTTTGATAATTTTTTTGCGTAGCATACCCTGATTCTATTCATGTCCTTTTCGGATCTAATTTTGATAGCAAGAACGATTAATAAGAAGAGCAAGGCAGATATGGGGCAACCCTGTCGTATACCGCTTTGAAGTAGCAATGGTTGTGATATCCATCCATGATTAAGCACACTAGCTTGACAGTCATTATACAGGACTCGCGTAAAGTTAATAAAATTATCCCCAAAATTAAACTTCTTGAGAACATTGAACATAAAATTCCACTCAACTGTATCGAAAGCTTTTCGAAAGTCAAGAAAGAGAACAGCACCTGGTAAGTTTTCATTATGTGTATACTCAATGATATCATAAATTAATCTAATATTTTGCCCAATAAAGCGCTTTTTCAGATAGGCTGTTTGGTCATGATTAATAATCCTACCTAGAACGGGTTGTAGTCTAGCAGAGAGAACAAAGGCGATAATCTTATAATCCAAATTAAGAAGACTTATCGGTCTCCAGTTTTCAAGTCTGTCTCGTTCATTCTTTTTATGAATTGTTTTGAGAAGTTGCCGAACACAAAGAAACGAGCAACTCAGCCATGTGCATTATGCAAATTGGCAAAAGTTGAGAAACATGTGTGTCGAGTGTTTCTAGAACATACTTTTGCTTGCTGTTGAGTTTAGTACCTGAGTATATACGTTCGTTCAAGTACTGTATCGTGTAATGTTAGTCGCTGCTACCGAAAGTCAGTTTGCTGTCAGTTCAAAGGAAGATTGCCGTGTATCTGAACACTAAAGCCATCGAGTACCAGCAGTTGGAAGCCTATACGAGTAGGTGACCGGAAGATTTTTAAAACTGAATTTTTTTGCCAAAATCTTGATGGCACCTGTTGAAAGTGTTGGTACAAAGTCCGAATCTGAAAAAATACTTTTGGTAATTAGCATGATCACAATTTGGCAGCCTCTGGAAAATCAAATTTTCCAAATTCTTTCCCTGAGAATATTGTAATGAGGAATAATGTGAGAGTGTGACCAATAATCGGATCAAATACTGTGAAAATGGCTCAAAGATGACTAACTGTACAATAATGAGCCTGGTGAAAAGTGCATTGATAGTTTCCAAATTATTTCTGTGAGAATATTGTATGGGTTGTTAAGTCCGGAGAAAGAAAATGGAAGATTGTCCTCACGCTGACCTTTGTGTTTCCAGTATCATGGATACAAGCCATTGTTTCTGGTCAGAGACAGGTGCGCACGGGTGAAAAAGCACATTGTTCAAGTACGACACTATTGCGAACCCTACTTCCTGCTTTGGGAAAACCTTTTTGGAGCACAAGACAAGTAGAAAAATATCTAAGGTACAATTTGCCCGCATGGCCATTCCTTCCATTCTTGAAAAAGGATACCAAAGTCATAGCCGTTTCAAAGTAAAAATTTCGTCAGCAGTTTCTCGAGAGTAAAAAGGCCATTTTAGGAATTTTTGCACTCATCTTGACTTCCTAGTCTTCACAACATTCACTGTGAAATGCAACTGTTTCTGTTCACGCGATCTCTCATAGCGACCGGTCGCGTGAGAATAGACGACTTCCAAGATGCCGTCCCCTCTGACGTTTGTTGACAAAATGTGTTCATAAACTTCAAGAATTTCACGTCATTACCTTGTTCACAGACAGAAATGTGCATAACTGTTGCATACTTTTGAATTGTACAATTTATCACTACCCGAGTCACCCTTTAAGCCTTCGATTTCGAGCATTGACTCTCAGAAAACTTGTGTCAGCCCCATTGTAGGGAACAGGAGGGCCTCTCGTCCGGTCACCCTAATACGAGTGCTATTGTGTTTGTGACTGTATAGCTTCGTTTAGTTATCTGCTTGGAACTCTGTCAACAGGTTTATGTAGTCTTTTTATGTTGACTCACACTAAATGCCTGTTATCAGTTTAGATATTTTCTTTTGAAGAGTGTGTTGAGTTGAACAATATTGTACGCTTATACAGAAAGTTTCATGTATTGAGTTCAGAGATACTGTAGTACATTTTTCTTGGTAATAATTAATTTGATATATCATTAGTTTTACCATTTGCTTGAGTATGTTATTTTATGTTTAGTATACAGCAACACCTACGCGAGCAAAAGCCCCTACGACCATGCACAATTCAAGTCAGAAAGCTCACAGTCCTAGTATAAAATGTAATTATGAAATGTCATGATAGCAGTTTGCTTGTACGTATGGCTTACACATTAATATGCTTATATGCTTTCCAATAGTAGACATATTGGTACCTTTTACGCTGATAACTCTTCATTCTGCATTCCTTACTAATGCTGCATGATGAATCGTTTTTAATCTCGAGTTACCCGTTTTTGACGATATTATATTCCGGATGTCTGCAAATCTTATGTCTTGATGATGACAAAGCTGACTTTTTTAAATACGACACGATTGGAACTAATTTGGGAAAATAGGATATCGTAGTAATCGGCAAATTTAGGCTCATCTACTTTTCTTTTTATGCAGTTGTTTTTATGGGAAATTTGTAATATTGGAACTTTCAGCTATAGGGTACCTAAAATTTTGGATAAATTTGAACAACTGAAAGATCCTTTTCTCCCAAATTAGTTCCAACCGTGTTATAATTTCTTGAGGCTGTCACTTGATTTTGCTGTCTCACAATTTTTGATTTACACCGCACATCACGCTCGCAAGACACGTAACCCATTCTAAGCTAACCCTTGTCACAATATATATCATTTTATACATTTTGTCATTTATTAAAAGTACAACATATTTTAAAAACACATTTTAATACCATGTAGAATATTAAAGGGACAAAGTCGGCCATTATTTCATGTGTTTTGTTTGGTACAAGATACAAGATATATATTGTTTGACATGTTGAAAGATACTGAATGAATTGGTGACCGTGCGAGTAGTCTACCCAGGTTTGAGATACAATACATGAAACCATCGCGAAAATGAATTAATGGTCATGACCATTTATTCATTTTCGCAATAGTTTCATGTATTGTGTCTAAAACTGGGCTCGAATATATGCATGGTCACCCATTCATTTAGTATCTTTCAACATATCAAACAATACAAATAGTATCTTGTATCAAACAAAATTCATGAAAAATGGCCAACTTTGTCCCTTTAATGTAACATACTTTATATAAGCTTATCAATGCATAAACAATGGTAACAATTGCTATGATTTTATGACGAGGGTCGAAATCAGCAATCGAACTGGCATCTATAGCTACTGATCTAATCCAGGCAAAGCTTGTGCCGGGGATAAGATCGTCAGGGGATAAAAAGGCACTGCGCCAGAACCTGAAGTCACTTATTGTCAGACGGCTGTTTTATTTTCTTATGTGGTATATGCTTAGCCTTTCATCATTGCTTGCGGTGTCCTGTAGGCTGTACATATGTAAGTCGTTCGTATTTGATGTAAATAGTGTCATTTCTGGCATGATTATTGGAATGTACGACTTTTGAAAGTTGTGCGTTTTATACTGTCTGTCATACAGATGTTTTTAAGGACGTCATTTTCTGTCATGTTCAGACTTACAAGTCAAAAAATTGTGTATTTTAGCATCTCTTTCCTCTAAGTCAGAAAAATGCTGACATTTCGGAAAACAAATATGGCCAGTCACACTGTTAGCACCTCCAATGACTGAAAATGTATCAGTCATTAGAGAATCGATAGTCATGGCTTGAGTGAATCCAACTCTGGCCAGGAATTCAAGGTACCTGCTGAAGAGCACACTAAATGACAATCATGTGAGAGTATGCAAATTTTAAATTCCTGAAGTGCCAAATAGTAAAATACTCCGCAAGGTGACCTACTGAATTTTTTTTCAAAAGTACAAGACATATATGACTCAGATGATACTAAAAAACTTTTTAAAAACAAAGTCGACAATACAGGGAAGGTTAAAATATTCCACCAAGTAAACCTTTTAATCTCTGAACCTTTGGGTGTGATAATGACAAATTTGGTAAACAATAAACAATTCCATTTAGTCACGCATTTGGTCACGCTTTTTTCTTTCTGATTTTAAGTGATTTTCTGGAAAAACTGACTTTTCATTGTTTGATTTGTAGAAAATAAAGCACGGTGACCCCATATATTTCTTTAACAGTTGATGATTTTACTAGTTTGAGCTGTATCCAAGTCGAGGCTCTATGTATGTATGTATGTATGTATGTATGTATGTATGTATGTATGTATGTATGTATGTATGTATGTATGTATGTATGTATGTATGCGAACGTAGTATGTATGTGTGTATGTACATGTATTCTAGTTATATATGACTGAATACACTATGAGCG
Source organism: Ptychodera flava (assembly GCF_041260155.1). Classification (NCBI taxonomy): domain Eukaryota; kingdom Metazoa; phylum Hemichordata; class Enteropneusta; family Ptychoderidae; genus Ptychodera; species Ptychodera flava. Next base: position 40,353,479 of record NC_091934.1, read on the forward strand.
TTTGTTTGTATGAACATGTATGCATATATATATATATATTATATATATATATATATATATATATATATATATATATATATATATATATATATATATATATATATATGCAAGTATACACATAGAAAATTCCTCTCTGTATACATTTTCCATCTGGTCTATTTCTTAAATAAGCCTTCATCGTGTCAATTACTTTTGTTACATTTGGCGCCTTGTACAGGTTAATTCTCAATTTACTTGATCGCATGATGTTGATATCCATTGATTACGAAACTTACCCATGCAATACGGCATTCGCGTCCACTGCGACCCTACACATCGTACAGTTTTCGGTCCCAGCAATGCGTAATTTCCGGTGCATGCGTACGTTATCCGGGACCCATCACTGTTGGGAAAATCAGGTTCCTTTGTTCGTATTCCTTTGGATAGTGATATTGGACCAAGGCAGAAGTTTCCTGGGGAGAGACATCAAATTTTTAAAGGCGACCTCTCAACGAAACGGGTAAAATTTGAACGTCCCGGCGAGCGTGACCTTAGTAAGGACGAATATCATGAAATCGCCGCCGAAAAAACAATAATTTCGAAATAAAATCGTTAAGTAAGAAAGCATGAATGGTGCATTTTACCTGTTTAGCGAACACTTTCCGTAAAACTTAACGTCAAGGAATTGCATTCGGGCAACATCAAGTTAAGTTCGCCTCTTATCTAAGATTTGTTTTATTTTCAAAATGAATCATGTGAGTCTAGATTTTTCTTTCTTTCAAGCTTCCTGCCTTAAGTTTATATATTTATTTATTTATTTGTTTATTTATTTATTCATTCATTCATTCATTCATTCATATGGTCATCCTTTTTCTCTCTCCTTCCTTCTTTCTTTCTTCACTGTTTCTTTCTCTCTTTCTTTATGAGCTCGTTAAAGAATTCATTCGACATTATTTGATTAACATTTTTATGGTATGCCTGATGTTGCCGACAGGCAACAGGCAGTACCCACCTATTGCTTCACAAAATAAGACGTAACAAATCCCGCAAGAGTCGTTGACGGCAAGTCCTCGAAATGAAACCGACTGTTGGGCTGTGAAGGTAAGAATTGGGTCAACTTTTCCTCCCTGTCCGATGGAAATCTGGTCACCAGATTGAAATACCCAGAGTTTCTGCCATGCATCTCCTGAAAGAAAGCCCGGGGTTTCTTCCGATGCAATTGGTTGGTGACCTCCAGATTCGCGCACTGAAGTAGTGAGTCCAAAGGTGATACTATACAGTGTTTCTAAAGTTGTTCCAAAATAGATGTCAAAGCCACACCCGCATTTGCAGATTAACTGGAGTTGAAATATCGGTGGCTGGGTGGCGGATTGTGACTGGGTAAACGGAGATGTGAACTGTGTCATAACTTGCCAAGTGAGACATTCAGAATCTAAAAGAGATGGGCGACATCAGATAACTTCAAGACTTATCAAACGACGCGATAAAGGTGCGAGGGGAAGATGACACAGAAAGATAGAGATCTAGAGCAACAGGCACACAAACACGCAAAGACGCACAAAGACAAACATAGTGAAGGACATTCCAGTCAAGCAAAACCACGGGAACGGGGAGACACGCTGAAAGTTTACAGAAACGATGAGACTGTCAGCTTTAGAGAGATACAGCCTTGGAAATGAAGGATTGATGGTTTGTTTTGGCTTAGATTGGAGATACAAGTAAACTGACAATGACTAAATATGTTTGATGTACAAGTTTCTAAAGAATACCTGTTGTTAGCACGCTTAATGGGTAAAACCGCCCTCTTCTATCAACAGTAGAACCGGTTAGGTCGACCTGAATCCCAGCAGTAGTATTTGGGCTTAATGTAGGAGGACGTGGCACGGTTTTAACCTGTAGTCCACCGATGCTGTAGAGTAGTGTAGACTGGTGTGATCTCAATCCGATAATATCACCTTCCTCGACATCTACCCCAGAGGCTTGCGAGTTGATGAAGAGACTAGAGCCATCGAGAGCGACGCTTTTATTTGTTGATACTTCCACCTCACCGACGCAGTCATACGTCGCCGGATGAAGATGAGCATAGCGCCAGACACTTACAAAGAACGACCCAGATGAACTCTGCCGAAACTCCCAGGCAACGGCTTTGCCATAGACTTGGAAGGAACAGTCCATGAGGAAGTCCATATCGTTGTGATCCCCGGCGACAGAATCTTCGCCGTAAGATAAAGTCCAATCTATATCGTTCATAATAGCTGGGCAAAATGCACCTGTTTAAGATTATCAGACAATTGCCATATTGGTTAAAACGTCATAGTTGAGGAAAGGATTTTTTTGTTACTCGCTTGTATAAATATCGAGTATCGCTAGATTATACGGAAACCTTTACTGAGGATCTAGAAACTCGTCTTCGCAAGCAACCGAGTTTACTGAATGTCTATCAAAAATCAGTTTTTACTCTCAGACTAGCAGCAATACCAACGTTTTGTACATCGTTCCGTACAACATTCGTATCACGTAAAATTTCCTGTAGATAGTGTTTCATCAACAGAACCGATTTCAGGTTGCTTCAGAAACTTGAACTTGATACTAAATATACAATGTGTCCATTTCCCTTACAACACGAGTTTTCCTTGATTCTGGGAAAATTAATCAAATGTAAACTCAAACATCTTACCCTAACTTATTTGCCGGATTTGTTTGACTCCGAGAATGCGTCGCAGGGATTGAGACTCAGATTCTTTTCTTTAAAGTTTAAAATTATTATTAATTCATGTTTTATTGTAAATTATTCTCCAAATTAAATAAAAACATCAATGTTTGCTTTACAGGATGTAAACTGAAGCAGTCGAGCGACAGGAAACGTCAATAAACTGCGCGTCTCATTACAAGATTTGTGAAAACACTGTAAGGAAAATATTCCCAATACGTACTGGCATAATCATGATCATTCTTTTGAGGTAGTATGCGCCTCGAATTTGAAAGACTTAAACTTTTTGCTCAAACTTCACGAATGAAACTTTCAACTATTCTTAACATATCAAAAAAAAAATCGGGGGATCACCGAGCAAAGTTTGGAACTAGCGAAACAAATTACCCAACATTTTGCGATATTTAAAATTCAAAATGGCCGCCATTCCTGTGATAACTCTATTGGGAAAAATTCAATTTTGGATTTTCAAAAAACTGAGATAGTGAAAGCTTTTCTTTTTCCAAGAGCTTTAAAATGAACCCCTTGCTAGTGGTAGATCAGAAAAGAAAGTAGAAATTTGAGAGTCCGACTGCGTTATTACATAGTCATTCTGTCAGTTTGCTACAAACATAGACAGTAGAGGGGGAAGGTATGCTAAAAACTACAATACGAAACGGCAGAAAAGAATATACATTGTTGTGGACTGCAAGTTAAGCATATGTTATGTAACCTGGGTTTTGCAGAGGCTGGGTTGCTAAAAGATGTTTCAAATGAGAAAGTCTTTTTACAAGCATTTAAAGAGCGTTGTCAAGAGGTATAGATGCAAAATTTCATGTCTGACTTATAATCTGTTAGGAAGTTGAGTACATCTTGTTGTTTTAAATCTAGCCCACACTTTGAAAAAAATAATATTTCTGTGTAATAGCAAAGAAGATTTACAGAAGTGCTCTGACTCTCTTTAGACTATCCAGTCATGTACTCCGCATCGAACAATGTAGATGGGCAAGGATAAAACCCCCAAGAACCGAAAGAAAATACTTAGTACATATATGTAATTGCCAGCAAGTCGAGGACGAATACCACGTGTGTCTTATCTGTCCTGTATATAGAGAACTGCGAGCTTAATTCATTCCTAGAATTTCTTTGACATCAACTTATGTCAACGAAAAACGTTTATTTACTGAATCAGCTGAGTAAATATTAATTTTTGCTTTTCAAAAAGAGAGAATCTGTTACGAACCTAGATAGATATACCAAGATGGTAAATGCATAACTGAATTTCGTTTTGTATTCAAAAGGCCATTGTTCTTATATAACGGAAGAAATGATCATTCATTTGTAGCCAGATTTTCCGATCTCGTACTCCGTTTCTTAAATAGGAAATTTTGAGGGGCTTATTTTCAATATATGAACAGATACTCACCACAGTGTTCGATGACAAGGAACACTGCGAATATCAGGAAAGCGGCCACCATCGTCTTCGCCTCTAGCAATGAAATGAAAATTATCAAATCTCTTCACCGTCTTCCTTTGCGGTCTTGCATAATTGATTTCCGCGCATGACAAACGAAACTGACAGCATTTAGGGACCTTCTTCCTCCCTAAATGCTGTCAGTTTGCTTTTTTAGTTCATAGGTTCACACACATTAGCTATTAACACGATAGGAACTAATTTGGGATAATTGGATTTTCATATTTTGCAAATTTCTCAAAAGTATTAGGTGCCATATAGCTGAATGTTGCAATATAGCAAATTACCCATAAAAAAGTGTGTAATATAAAAAGAAAAGCAGATGAGATAACATTTGTAGATTCAATCGACATTACTTCACCATCCTATTATCTCAAATTAGTTCCTATCGTGTTTATTGTTGTTCCAATGTATGTCTGTTTGGTATCTCTCAGTCTGTTTGTCAGTCTGTTTGTGCGATATCTCCACAACGCTTTATCGGATTGGAATCAAACATGGTACATAGATTCTGTTTCGGCATAGCAAGAAAGGATAATTGATACCAACTTTCGTTTTATTTAGTCAGAAATCAAACATGCTGAAAATTACATTATCATATTTTATGAAGCTTTTTACAGATGATTACCTAGAAACATATGGTAGATTCCAAGGTCACGTACAAGTTTTATGACAATGGTACCACTCATTTGCTTATTCAAAGATCTTTCCTAATGAAGAATATATGTCTTGATTAACATGACCAGTGTCCATGAAACTGCCTGTGTACATATTGAAGATACTATAATATACCATAAAGGTAGACCCCCCCCCCCCCCGCCCTGGACATATAGTTGGACTCTAAATTTTCTACAATTCTTTTCTGATCTACTACTTGTCGAAACTCATTTTAAAGGTCTTGCACAACGAAAAACTGCCACCGTCTGAATTAATTTTCCTCCATAGAGTTAACGCAGGAATGGCGGCCATTTTGAATTTAAAATATCGCAAGATGTTGGGTAATTTGTTTTGCTAGTTTCAAAATATGCACTGTGACCTCAATTTTAAGTGTTGATTTGGTAAGCGAATGGTTGAAAGTTTCATTCAGGAAAGTTTGAGCAAAAGTTTAAGGCTTTCGAGGCGCATACTGCCATAAGGAAAGTCCTTTAGCATGTACACATTAGCTAATTACCAATATGCATATTTAATGAAGTTTTCCACTTCGGCACAGCGAATTGGACTCTCCAAACAAAAGCTGAAGACATTTGCTACATATCTATTATACCGATATGACAGTCGTGAAAACCATTTAGTGATTCAACTATGATTATTTCATGAACTTTCCAAATTAGTGAAATTAACTGGAAAGACTTGATGAGAAAATGACGTTCAATATTCTAGTGGAAGACATTTCACATTATCATGTCAGAAAGTTTTTAACTTCGTTTTAAATTTCCACCCTCCCTTTCAAATTTTTAAAGTTGTCGTCCAATGAGAATACCCCTCTCGTTCCTTCCCAAACGAAGTACTTGTTATTGTTTCTAAAAATTGATTATATTGAATAAAACAATTGCCTTTCTCAGATTGCACCTAGGGGTACCTGTACTGGTCAAGACTTTTCAAATTTACCTTACGAGATCCACTTCTGATATTCTTCCAAGTGATTACTCTTGTTTTGGACTTTTATTACCAGCTGACACATATGCCACAGTCATTCCTATGCCTGTAAGCTCTTAAGAATAATTTCTTAAACAGTTTGCAGTAAAAGTCAACGGATTACTGGTTTTGACATGAATGACGTATGTTCATGACGGCGCAGAGATGGGAGATAAAATATTGAAATAATATTATTTCAACTCAGCGCGAAGAGGCAGAGAATGATAAAGGTGATAGAAGTAGTAAATTGTTATGTAGCTTTTAACTTACGAGTTTAGACCTTTCGAAAATGACGTCAAAGGCTGTTCATTTAAAAGAGCACCCTCTTTATTTGAATCAAAGGGTGTTAAAAACGGAAAAGACATTTAACTCTCCCGGATGAATTTTAGTGGCGCTGAACATTTGAAACGATACAGTTAGAATAAAATAAGAAGAATAAATCTTCAGCTGGTAACTATGACTAGATTCTGTTTTCAGGCGAAACTCTCAACAGATTCAAAATGTAAATGAATTGGTGCCTGAATAATATCATTGCTAAAAATTGCCTTTCATGTTTGTGCTTAGCAATCTGTGGCACATTTCGGCCAACCAATAAATCAATTTCCATCTTCAAAAAAGAAAATAGTAATAGGGCTAATTTTCACTGTTCAAAGTGGTTTCATCATATCATCATATTGATTATTAACTTTTAGGCCTATATTTCAATTTAAAATCTTTGACCGTAGATTGAAATATAGGAAATAGGGATATACTTGTGTGAGGATGGCACTTTGCGGCCATTTCCCTCTGACAAACTTTATTTCCAACAATGCACTAATTTCCGTTTCTTCAATTTCCAATATACTAAATGTCCAATTTTCTCTATTTCATTTTGGGCGTGGCTCAGTATCTTTTGACACTATGGCTTAAATTGAATGTATCGAATTGGCATTATGGTATAACAAACGTCTATGCGTGACCAAATGTACTTCGGTGGCGTTGGCTCGGTAATTATATTTGCATAACATAATTTTAAAAATTAGCAGGAATAATATCGTTTCACGACCGACATAGTTACACTAGAAGAGTAGCAAACACTTTTCTTGGTTGGAAGAGTGCGTGTACTTCAGGCAATGGATTCAAGTCGGTTCATTCAGCCACAAGAAATTCAAGAAATGGTCAGTAAGGGAAGAAGTCATCGTGAAATAAGTGTTCATCTCGGAAATGTTTTGCCCAGTACGAGTGGTATCTCTGAACGAAGTGGAAGACGATACTGTCTCCAAAATGATATCCAACGCCTTCAATTTCAAAATTTTGGATCTTCTATTCATGAAGTAGGGCCGGCGTTCAGTTTAAAAACTATGACACGGTACTTAAATCATTATGCGGAGAACATCATTGCGTTCGTCGATCTCGAACTAAAATAGGACAATGAGATCTTTGGTACATTGAAAATCGGGAAAAGGGAAATGGCGCATTTTTGGCAATAAAGTTTGTCAGAGGAAGAATTTGGATGGCCGCACACTGGTTTATATTGGTTCGCTGACATATGCCACTCATTCGTGGCACATATTGGCCACCCAATAAACGAATGTGCACTTACAAAAACAGAAATCGAAATGGAGGTAATTTTCAGTTTTCAAATGGTTTTATCATCTTAATTATTAACTTTTAGGCTTCTTTTAAAATTTAAAATCTTTAGTCTGAAATTGAAATATATGAATATACTGCCGTGAGGATGGGACTTTGTCGCCATTCAAATTTCCCACAATGCATATTTCCGTTTTCCCAATTTTGAATTCACCAAAGATCTCATTTCCAATTTTATTTGGGGCTTGGCAGCTTATAGTATCTATTTTTGGCCTAGGAATGCATCAAATTGTGACAGTTATTTGCGTGGACAACTTGTTTCAATGGATCGATTAACGAACATACAAAGAACGATTGTGTTGCCGTCGGAAAGGAAAGTCCGATATAATTAGTTTGACCGAAGTTTTCCATGTCGCAAACTTGTATGTTGTAAAAATTGTGACAGCATCAGCCCAATCAGAGTGCAGCATTCACATGTAATTTTATCTGATTAATTTATTCAGCTGTTAATCTTGTACGCAATGATGTTCTGCGCATAAAGCCATTTTTTTAAAAAGTATTTGTTTGCCGTCCTTGGAATTTTGAAAAACCTACCAGCCGACCACGAAAATAACAAACACTGAAAAAAACACAGGTGTATTAACATAATGTTACTTTTTATTTGGTTCCCTTAGGAAAAGTTATAGTTTTATTTGTAATAATGTTAACATTGTATTTGTTTTCTTAATTTATCTGAAAACCGACGGCAAACAAAGAATTTTATTTAAAGCGCCTAATGATCTAAGGAGGGACCGTGATCTAAGTACCAGGCCCGCTTTATGAATTGCATCCGTTACAACCCCATCCAAATTTTGACCTTGAAGGTGTTTGATATCATGTTTTACAGAGATACCACTTGCACTTGGCAAAGTATTTTGGTGAAGAACACTTATTTCGCGGTAACTTCCTTTATCAACTATTTTTTTGATTTCTTGCAGCTGAACGTACCAACTTAATCCATTGCCTCAAGAAGACGTACACTGCCAACCAAAGAACAGAATTATCGTTACCGAGCCCCCAAAATACATTTGGTCACACAGAGAAAAACGGTACACCTCGATACTGTAACAGTTATTTCCCCAATATTGTCCAAAGATACTGAGCAACGCCCAAAATGAAATTGTAAAGTTGGATATTTAGTGTATTGGACATTGAAAATAAATCACGTCAAGGACACTGTGCTCACATTCAGTTTGAATTGGTCCATTCATGAAATATTTAAACCAGAAAAACAAGAAAAACAAGAATAACGAGCAAATAAGGTCTGCAACTTGGGTGCTGGTGGTCAACTTTAGGAACATACATATCAACTTTTATATCAATGGGATAAGCAGATCCTACATATATAAGCAAATGTCAATACAAAGAATCAGCCAGAGAAGGCTTGACAAAAAGAAAAAGTTGGAGAGTGGGGAAACGATAATGTACAAAGGATCAGGTAAAAAATTATGCTACCTCATCAATCAACTAGACCCCTTGATAGCAATTGTTCCGTCCCTTGGTATTGGCTATGCTTTACATAAAGAGCTACAATTACCAGATAGAAGGAAATGTAAAATATTTGAACTACATGTATTTACAACCTTGGGGATTTTTAATTAATGCTATCAGTGCTATGATTCGAATGTAAACGTCAATTTAGTAGGTTACAGATGGTGAAAAGCCTTCCAATGTGGGCGGGGGTGATTATGACATCTGAAATTATCCTGAATCCTAATTTCTCATCAGGTTTCGTGTACCTTACATGGAAAAAATGTAAAAATTAGTCTGCAATGATTTCTGGATCAAATTCACTGCAGACTGATACCAAATATGACAAAATTATGTTCACAGCCTTCAACAGAAAATATAGACATCTTTGTTCTACTTTGGATGTTAAACTTAAGACGGAGGAAACATAAATGTTATCTGTGGTAAAGGGCAACAACTTGTATTTTTTCTAAGGAAACTGAAACAATTCAAGTACATAAATCTCTAGTGGCATTGTTTTATAGATCATTCATATATTCAGTATTGTAACATTATCTATGGTTATCCGGTGTGCTAACTTGAATACGAAGAAAAAAACGTACATGTAAGATAGTCAATATTTGTTTAAGCAATAAAGCACACCCAGCGACGATATACCACGAGAATTTGACCAGTTCACGACATATATGCACGAGCGATAGCGAGTGCATATGTGAAGTGAAATGGTCAAAACCGAGTGGGATACTGTCGCTGGGTGTGATTTATTTCTATTATATCATAACAGTATATTGAAATTCTGACATGAACTGTCAAAAAGGACATTTGCTCTTGCCGACAGGTCGCGCGGGTGCCAGCTGTGATTAATCGCGAATATACCATGGTTCTTTTCGCGTCTCAACCAATCAGATCGCTGTATTTGCACCATCAATATACTGGTATGATATAATAAAAAATATTTGCATAAAGTTATTGGAGAACATACATCAAAGGCCTCGGCCTATCTTCATTTAAATCCACCACCTGTTAACACCAGCGGTACAAACAATATACAGCTCGGCATGGTCGATCAATTGAAAGCGTTTATTGAAACCACGATGGCCAAGTACAGGACTCAATTGGACATAGATTCAGCAAACTAGAAGCAAAGGCGGATAAAAGAAACGAGGAAATTAAAATGGTTTAGAAAAAGTGGAGAGACAATTCATTAAAGCATTGCTGATTTAGGTGCGGAAAACATCGAATTTAGAAACAGACTGCACAGAACGGAGTAAGAGCATGATCGTGAGAAACAGCTTATTTTTTCATGGAATTGTGCAAGTCAACCAATTTTCTTAATATCATCGTTGATATTGTCGTAGGTAAAATAGTTCACTCTCAGTAACCAGCTTATCATATCTGAGAGAAGCTTTCTTTCCGTCTTTTCTAGCTTTAGTGAGGTGAGGGCCGCGCTTTCTTCTGGTTTCGCGCACCGACGGCGGGAAATCTTCTGCTACGCGATACTGAGAGTCCTGTAATTTACGGTAAAATAAAGGGATATGGTCGAGGCAGTCAGCTTGGCAGTGTTGAAGCGCAAAGTACAGAGAGTAGTTGTTCGTCTATTTTATTTGTTTTACGGAATGTGAATGGTTTAAAAACACAATGGAGCAATTCCGTCTTTATGCTGTATCTGAAACAGTTTGATATCATATATTTAACAAAAACACGATATATTTCTGATGATCGTGTTTTCAAATTAGATGGCTATGATAGCTATCATCACATTCGACACGAAAAAAACCGTTTCGATTGTCCTTCAGGTGAAATTAGGATTTTCTATAAGTCTCATTCTCTTAAAATTTTGAAGTTTTTCATTTTTCACTCCATATCAAATGATATTGTATGGTTCCTATTCCAATCTACAGCTTTAAAAACTTTGCTGCAGCTTTGTTTATTTTCCACCACAAGACTCAAGTAGCTATTCAAATCACACCAGTTGTCAAATCCTTAAGGACGAGCAGGCGAACTATTGGATGTCCTTCTTCTTTTCTTTTTTTTCTTTTTTTTCATTTTTTTATTTTGCTTGCTTGTGGCGACTTTAATGCCAGAACGGGGGACGGAACCAGACTTTATCCAGACAGATATAGTGACTTTATTTCTAATGATAATATCAGCTTTCGTGATGAACAGTTACCCTCCAGATCTTCAAAAGGCCGTACAGTAAATAATTATGGTAAAGTGCTATTAGATTTATGTAGAAATTCGGGACCAAGAATACTTAGGAAGAGGATTCATAGCGATAGGGGGTTAGGTCATTTTACTTCCATTAAGGACTCTGGAGCCAGTAATATTGTCTATGTACTTTCCAATTTCGATAATCTTGATATGTTCAGTGATTTTTTAGTTTCTGAAAGGCTAGGCACTACCATTTGCTCGTTATACTTAATGTAAGGTCTGCTTAATCATGTGATAACATTGTGGCGAATAGTAAAACCGATTGGTTCGTTAGATACAATTGGAATGAACCTTATATTGAAATGATAGTTTATTTTGGAATGGTGAATACAGCTTAAACTTTCTAATAATTTCTATGCTTTTCTTGGACTTCAATGATTTTTTTCAAAGCTTCAGATACTCTTGTAGAAATGTTACACAGTGCAACAACTTGATTTTTGTAATCCAGAAAGGCCAGACTCTGACCATTTGCAAGGTATACGTGCGTTCGCTGTTAACTTTATCAACATTAATCTGGTCATAATCTGATGACAATGTCCACAGATTAGTAACTTACCTCGATTGTAAAGCTTTTGTGTTATTTCACCGAGATGAAGCGAGTGACTTTTCCTCTTATTGTGGCTGAACAATACCATCTTTGATAGCATTAAAAGAGCATAATAATTATCTCTCTCACATTCCAGTAGCTCCACGACAAACAACCAGCCCATACAAATACTCGATATGATACTTTGAGAATTGATTAGTGATCAATCTGAACCAATGATGACGCCAAATATGCACTTTTCGGGGATGAACTTGGTGAACACTGGTTGTGCGAGTGAATGGTATGTCTTGGGTTAAGGCTTCCGGTAGAACGCGTTTCGCGGACAATAGTCAGACTCTAAAATTTCTACAATTCTTTTCTGATCTACCACTTGTGGGGGCTCATTTTAAAGCTCTTAGAGAAAGAAAAACTTTAACCGTCTCAATTTTCGAAGGATCCACAATTTAATTTCCCCATAGAGTAAACACAGGAATGGCGGCCATTTTAAATTTGAAATATGGTAAATCTTTGGTCATACAGTACAATCAAATGCACGGTAGACCCCAGTTTTGATTTTGAATTTGAAGCGTGTGGTTGAAAGATTCCTTGAGGAAAGTTTAAACAAAATTCTAAGTCTTTCACTTTCGAGGCGCATACTACCTTAAAAATATGCATGTCACTTACACACGTATAATATCTACGTAAGGGGATTTATTAACAAGCAGTGATGAACGACAATGACACACATTATATCTATATTAACAAAACTCTTTATTGTTAAGTATTTGCATACAAATGCTTATTCATTAAGTTGTGCCTCTAATGAACAAAGTGCTTGAATTGTTTACGTAAAATATATACAAATAAATTAAAATCGTTCCATTGTTTTCTTTATAAATAAATTTGTACTTTTATTTGTACTTGATTAAACAATACATATATCACTGATGTACAAAGACATCAGTGATATTTGAATTATTTTTAAAAAGTTTGATAAAGCTGAAATTGACAAAATAATGAATTTTTAATGAAATACCTCATAACCAAACAACGAGAATATGACGGTGATCTAAACGTTCTATTCCAATGATGTTGAAATCAAGCCATTTTCAATAATCCTTCACGCAACTGTTAGCAACCGGAAGTGCAACTCATTGTGGTTTCTGACAGAGGAAGTGACGTACTGGTAACAAGACTACCTCATACTGGAATGTTCATTCTTTCTGCCGTAGACGGCTATACATGAATCAGACAGTCTCGAAGGTCATTAAAGGTATTCGGTCACCTGTTTTTTAACGGCCAATTATGGATTTTACGCGGGTGGCCGCTTTTTAAAAAGGGCGCCCCACACGACAAGCCATGGCATACTTAGCAGCGTCGTCTGCATGAGCTTTCACGTATCGAATATGGAGGATTGACAGCTACAGGTGTTACAGGGTAGTATGCTAAGCCCCGCCCCCTTACCATGTATGGAATATGCTAATTTACGGTGACCGTGTACCTGTTAAAGTGACAGGAATAAGCAATAATCATAACTACGCGCTAAACTGTTTAATTCGATGAATTTCATCAAAGGGACAATACAGCCTTAAACCATTACGGAACAACTTACGATGTGCATATGAAAAAGTGCATAAGAAAATTGATGACGTAAACTACAGTACCTAACATTCAAGATAAGAGATTGAAAATGCAGTATATGAACACTAAACCACCATATCACAATAGTAATATGTATGTACGAATTACTGACATTTTAAGTGTCCTGTTAGTATGTAATAAGTTTATAAGTGATTATATAATTATGTTACTGAATTATCTGTAAGTAAAAGAAGTTAAAAGAAATATGTAATCACTGTATTATAGTGATATCTTATCGATATATATCATAAAAAACTACAATTGCAAATATAAACAGGATTAATAACTTCTAGTCCATTTACAGTAATTAGAAATTGATAAATCCAAATCCACACTTTTGCGGCTTAAACTTCATCTTCCTATTTGTTGCATGTGAAATAATGGTTTATATTTTTTGCGTAAAGTTATTGCAATGAGACTATCACATTTGACACTGAATTTCAATTGAATTTCATCAAAGAGGCAGTAGCAGGGACGTTTGATAATATTTTCATTACTGTTCTTGCTTAATCACATCAAAACAATGCCACGTTTTTTCCCTAAACATGCTGAACCTCACATTGAAATCTGTCACGGAGGGACTGTGACCTAGCAATAGCAATGCATTGTGTCGTTATAAATGCAATGTTATTGTAGACTGGGTAAGGTCGTTTCCACAACTTGAACGCCAGTCATTTCTACATGATTGCTCTGGTGCAACACAACGATCTGATAGATATCAGATGTTTAGAATTCGATTTGCTCAAGTCGGTGGAGATTGCAAACCACGTCAAGGTCATCTGAACGATAATCTAGCAAAAATTGATGTTTCTGATGACGACGAGCCCATCTTTTCTTTTTTTTTCTTTCTAATTGTCTGCTGATCGCCCTTCGAGACAGGGAGGCGTGAGCCATCTTGTCATCTGATTGTAATTACATTCCCAATAAGCATTGGCTGACACCACAGTGGTACGTTTCGATATACTTCAAATAAAAAAAATTGTTTCGGAGACATGGTAAAACTAATAAAATATTCTGAATGCGAAAATGCGAGATCATCTCCTCAAAGATTAGCGCCTGTACCATTTAGAATGAAATTCAAGGTTTAAGTCAGAGTCGACTGCTGTCGTGAAATATTGTAAACTTCTCGCATACTCTCCAAAAAGTAAGCTAAATGTAAATCAATGAATAAGGTCTATAAACGACAGAACGATGGTACTTTATTATTACTTGGGTCCTCGGCTTCCTTCATCTTACAGACGATCGCATTTGCATACAATATGATCCTTTGTGGTCGATAATGACACCTGGAAAAATGCAAAAGACATTAAATTTTTAAATATGTAAAAACTAAAATCCTGATAGTTTACTTTCAGGTAAGATGTAACACCAGCTCATGTATATTGGGTCTCTCATTTAGTTTTTGCAGAGTCATTTAACGTTAAGTTTGATTAAAAATAATGCAAAATAGCTAGCGCTATATTAGCTTGACTTATTGGTAGACGTGCCCGTACTGCAATATATATTTGGAAGCTCTTCTTATAATGATCAAATTTTGTGATGGCGCATGCAGGAAAAACTCTATAGGCAAAAACCCAAAATAAATGAGGTGTTCAGAGACTCTCGAAATTGTGAGAGGCAGCTAGAAATTAAATTTTTTGAAATATCGTAATACTATCATTATGAAAGAATAGTTAGAATAGCGTATTGGTGTTAACATACTTATAGAACAGATAAGACCGTATAGAAGTAGAAGTGTCAACGTAACGTAGAGGACGTTGTCTTTACTGGGCGAAACTTAGTCCAAGAAAAATAAAAAGTTTGTTTCTCATCCTCGCTACCACAACTAAGAAGAAAAAACCGCGTCACTGCATCATTTTTGCAATATGTCTAGGATGAGAAACACAAATTTTATTTTTCTTGGACTTAAGTTCTTTACCTTGCAGCCTTCAGATGCCCACATCTCGCGCGTGGTATCGTAGTATCTACACACTTGTATGGACACGGCAATTTTCCCCATGAAAACGTTTGTTTGATTTGCTGCCCTCTCTTTGCTCACGGCTCCTGCAAGGAAAGAAATAAAGATTTCCTGTATGACGTTCGAACATATTACTGACAAGCATCTAATTCCATTTTTGACCATTGCGCATTTAAGTTGCGCATTGTGGTTTATACAGTTTGATGAGCTGAAAAAAACTAGCTATGGTTTTTCAAAAATAACCACTGTCACATAAAATAAATTTTCAGATAAAGAAATAGACTAAAACAGACACAATGCATGAAGCTGCCTCCAACACGATTGGAACTAATTAGGGATAATTGGATCTTCATATTTTTCAAATTTCTCAAAAGTGTTGGGTACCTTACACTGAATGTTGCAATATTACAAATTACTAATAAAAAAGCAAGTGTACCACTTAAAAAGAAAAGCAGATGAGCTTACATTTCCAGATTAAAATGACACTACTTCATCACTCAATTATTCCAAATTAGTTCCAATCGTGTTCTCCATTTTTTTCCCATTAAGAGAAAGTATGTCTGACTGTTTAAAACACTACTGTTGTGGTGAAGTGGTTCAGGGGAAAACGAAAAGAATGGAAAAGGATAGTCGCATCACTTTTGTTAAATGTCAAGGACCATGGAAGAAAAGCAATAAACATTTCTTTCTTGAGCCTCTAAGACGGACACTCACTGACGTAATCTGTTATGGGTATTGAAGTGTAAGATCAGTCCTTTGATTTCCATATAGAAGACGATTCCATTGGAGTATTGCAATTTTTCCTGAAACTTTCACAAGCAACTTAGTATTAATTTGAAGGCAGACTCCCTATCTTGAAAAGAAATTCGTTCGGTAAAACTTTCAACGTGTCTAAGCAATGCTAACTCGATTGGAACTAATTTGGGAGAATTGGATATTTATATTTTCTCAATGGTGTTGGGTGCCCTGTAGCCGAATGTTGCAATATTGCAAAGTACCCATAAAAGCAAGTGCATTGTTCAAAGAGAAAAGCAGATGAGCTTATATTTGCAGATTAAACTGACATTAGTTCACCATCCAATTATCCCAATTCAGTTCCAATCCTGGTTTTTTCGTCTTCTATCAGTTTATCTCAAGGTTTCACGAAATGATGCTGTCACCACTTCGCATAATTGAAAGAAAACGTTTGGAAATGTACAATTGAAGGGAAACGAATGTACTTCATTCAATGAATGTCACTTTTCTACCTTTCGAAATCGTAACAAAACGTAAACCAAAATATGATCTGCGTACGATCAAAGTCCAAGAAACAGGATTAGAACTAATTTGGTATAATTGGATGGTGAACTAATGTCGATTTAATCTGTAAATGTAATCGCATCTGCTTTCCCTTTTATCAAAACACTTGCTTTTATGATTAATTTGTAATATTGCAACATTCAGCTATGGGGTACCCATCGCTTTTGAGAAATATGAACAATATAAAGATCCAATTCTCCTAAATTAGTGCCAATCGTGTTAAGATGTTTCAGTGCAATGCAGTACTGGTCTTTGCGTCATTCTCTTGATACCTGTTGAACATGACAATATTACCATATGATGTGTCTTCAATCCCTAACGACGGGGTAATTTATATTTTTAGTGGCTATGCTGACGAAGTCAGTTTGCCATTGTATTATGACATTTGTCGCAGTGTGTGGTTTTAACGAGTGCGCAATATACTTTAATTTGATTGGATACCAGGATAATTGTCTTATCGTGATTGGTCGTTTTGTTTTTTATATGTTGGTTCAATGTGCGCTGAGTGTTTGTCAAGTTTTCACCTGACTGACTTTCATTTAGCCAATCATTAGTCTGTACATATCGCAATTGTATCTTAATCCACCAATAGAAACACACACACGTCGCATTACTTGCACGTTTTGTGTACATCTGTATGTCTCATTTGCATTTTTATCAACCAATAGTAATACAGACCTAGCAGTACTCGCACCTTTTGCCTCGTTTCAGTCCGTTAAAAGCAAAAGTGTGAGGAAACGTGCCTCAGTTCAAGCCTGTAGCCAGAACGGCAACATGTAAAACTGTGTTTCTGTATATTTCAGGTTAGTAGTTATATTTTTCACAGCCAGTTATATTTTCACAATTTTAATGTACTTTTTGCAACTCAGAAATAGAATAATTCAGTTAGTTTCTGTTTAATGTTTAATGTGAAAGCGTTGTAATCAGTCTTTGTCAAAATAGTTCTTTCTGTCGGGATTATATATGTATGTACGTGTACTTTCTCCAGCAAACAATGTATTTTCTAATGAAAGTGTTTTGTGTTTTGTATAGTATTCAGTTCAAGCCTGTAGCCAGAACGGCAACATGTAAAACTGTGTTTCTGTATATTTCAGCATAATAAAAGTTGACTGTTTCAACTGCCATTGCTGGAGTGCCGTGTATCCATGTAAGGGCGGAACCGTGACACATTTTTGTATCAAATGTAACAATAAAGATGTCAAAAGCTTACAGCGGGTAACCGATTCAAGGCGATTTTGAAAATCGGCAATACAATCCTCAAAAAGTAATACAAAGTAATGGAGAGCTGTTAGAATATCTGTATCCACTACAAACGTCAAATGAAGGAGAACAAGAATTTTTCTGGGAACGGGCTGTGAGATTTTCGATGATTCAACACTTCACTCTGGTTAAAAAATCCAAATTATAGCAAAATTAACTGCACATCGAGATAAAAATGTCTTATTATTTATTTGTAAATGTAATTGTTATTATATTACTCAAAGTCAATGCATCCGTAGACGGATTTTCATGCGTTGAATAAATACAATATAGAATAAATAAATAAAAGAACTGTGGATATATAAATATAGAACGACACTACAAACGATAAGCATCAGTAAAAGTGGGTGAGCACCAAAAAATTCTATAAAGACACAGGAGGAAGGCGATATTGATCAACCAATGACTCAGAAAAGAACAAACAGGCACAGTGAATCGTTATATGGGAGCGGTGATCGGAAAAGGTTGCAATCCAATTCTGGTTTAAATTATAGCATTGGTAATGATGGATGAACGATATTTGAATGAACGACCGTGAATGTTATAGACATGATATTTACTTCTGGTGTTATACTGGTGAATTGTTGAATATTTGATGAGAAGGTCAGAAAAGTAGACGGTAATTTTGTTATTGATACATTTCTTAACAAGGTTTTAAAAATGCCGGTCGTGACTTGCCTGGATGGTTGACCAGATGAAACATGGTCTGAATTTTGAGTCCACACTGAACGAGAACTGCAAAATTAATCAGGCATTGCGAATTGCTTTAAGAGTGATGTTAAAGTTAAAACGATTGGAACTAATTGGGGAGAACTGGATCCTAAAAGTTTTCGAATTTATCAAAAAAGTAACGTGCCCAAAAGCTCTAAGTTGCAACATCACAAATTCTCGATATAAACAGGTGTATTGCATAAAAATATAAGCAGAGGAGCTTACATTTGCAGATTAAGCCAACGTTGACAGTGTCGCAGTAGCCTAACAAAGAGATAATATCATTGCGAACTTCTTATGAAATACACCGTCTGACATGGACAAATTTCGTCAGACGATAGCCATATGCTCGGCGGAGGCAGGCGAAGTTTTTGGACCAGCTGATTTCTTGGTCAAGTCTGAACCCTAATTTAAAAGAAGGAGCGGAAGGAGATGCTTTGATTACAGTACTTTGATAAGGAAGAAGTTTTGTTCTATTTGAAGGCATAGCTTTAGGGAGTTATAAACAAAATTTTAACTTACTCTTACCTAACTCCATTGCTAAAGTGTATCTTGCAGCGTCTCCCAAGGGTCCAATTACAACTTGTCTCATTCCTTCATCGATGTTGAGCGTTTCGTTCCAAGCAAATGATGTGTTGAACTGGTAGTTATCCGAATGGATGTAAAGTAGCAGTGCAGCCGTCGTTTGATTGGTAGCCACCGAAATCAGCATGACTGAGTTGTCGGCTGGAACGTTTACTTCCAACATGTAGGTCTGGGTCCCTGCTATTTCAAAATCGTGAAAATTCGCCCATGATTTTTTGTTTGGCCCCTTTGACTTTGTTCGGTTGATTTGAGATTCCTTTGCTATCGCAACTTCAAGGTGGCTATCGGAATCTGTAGTTTGAACGGTTGACACAGACTGACCAGACTCATACATCATTTCCAACAAGAATATCGGTGAATCCAGAAGATAACTGTCACTTGACCAGAAAATGGGTTCTTGCCAAGGCAATGAACTGAAAATGTACAATAAATATTGATTTCAGTAATCGCATATTTAAATGTTAAATACTGCATTTTTTGCCCACAAAATGCTTCCCCGTTGCAGTACTTATAAATTAATCTTTTATTTTGTCAATCTAAAGTCATTGATACCAGGACTAACGGGTTGTTTTGAAATTAAGAAGGGAGCAATTTCAATGGGATCTAAAATATAAACCACCAACAATATTATGATTATTTGCCTTCTGATGTGATTTGGTGAGTAGATTCTTGCAGAGAATCAGTTGATGCAATGATTTCCAAACTTTTAGGAAGCCATATGAATGTTATTAGAGCATGCAAAATCTGTAAATTCGGGAAGAACATTTTGCGTATATATATCGAATCAAACCCAAGTATGAGGAGTCACGCTAACAAGGAGTCAAACTAGTAACACTAACAAGGAGTGACTGGCCGAGAATATGTTGGATTATTGCTATTACAAATGATAGGTGGGAATATGACTACAAACCCACAGACTAAACATGGCTTTGGTCATATGCCTGATAAATGTAAAGTGTGTTACCTTTGTCGAGATTGGCTTTAAGTTATCCTCAATATCTAGTAAACCCATTGGAACTTTCAATGTGCCATATTTCGATATAAACTGTGTTTCTACGTGCATAGATGATTCAGATTTCATAAGCTGAACTTCTATGAGATCTGTTTGATAGGTCCTTCGAGATTGTCCAGGCAACATGGTGCTGAGAGCGGAGGAGAGCGTTGAATTCAAAGCGGCCAGTGTTTTCTCAACGATGAATTTAGCTTTCCGAGAAAACTCCGGCACTTCGAAGATCATTTTGGATTTCACTACAGCGTCAATGGCCGAGAGTATATTGTCTGCTGACTGAATTAATTCTGAAACAGGTAAACATAGCAATTTGTCATTGATATAGTGATATGTTGTCCTCTCCACCAGTATGGATTACTGGTCGCTATAAAGCTGATATTATCTACGCATACTAATTCCCACACAACCAAACATAAGATCACGCCACAAATATTCATCTGTCATTCAGTCTGTACACACACACACACACACACACACACACACACACACAGATACACTGACAGAAATAGTTACTGACCAAAGAGTTTCACTTCCCAACACAACTGACCTCTGACATACGTACCCTTTACTATTGACGTTGCAGTTTCCACTTGGATTTCACCTTGACCTTGTTTTCCTTCAAATGCAGACGCGATGTTCATCCATGTATCAGCAATTTTTATCTACAAAGTTGTGAATATTTACAGCTTGTAAGAAAATGATAGACTGGTAAATGCAAATTTACTAAATAAATTTTGATCAGTATTTTTTTTATTCATTTTAAGACTTATACCCTCAGAGACATAAAATGGCTCTCTTTACCAAAACTATTTAAAATACCTCTCACGTGCAATAAATGTTTAATTATTTTTATCAAAACGCCATATATCGTCAAAGAACGTGTGCACTATAAAGATTGTGTGCTCCATAAACAGTAGGTCGTACACCCTCAATGAGGTATCTCTTAATTCTCATTTCAGCAACATGTCGATCAAAACTGAGGGCAGATACCTGCGTTGTCAGTGACAGCTCCTTCGGGTTACTATAAGATGATACTGATTTTAGTGCGATGGCTCTCTGCAGTATACTCATTCCATTGATGTCAACGTCGGTTAACGTCGCTTCAAGGAGACCATCAGTGAGAGTTTCACGTATCTGCTCAGAAAATGTCGCATATTAGGCCAATATACACGTCGAAAACAGTTTATCTTCTCCTCACTGTATGATTTACTTTCTTCCACTAAGTAATATTGCATTCTGCTTTATCGTACGTTTCACTGTGTATCATAAATCAAGAAGAAAAACGTGTTCTGCAATATCATAATTACCTCCGCTACAGCAGCAATCTCTGCCTCGGACATTGTCTGGGAAAAATACGAGATCAAGAATCATTTTCAATGATTCAAAGAGGAATAATAAAAGAATACCCTGTCATAATTTGTCAATATGACTTGGCGTGCGTATTTGTTAACAGTAATTAATTCAGAAAATTTGCCCCTACGATAGTTATCATCACGCGCAGTAGATATAACGGTTTTGTAGCTTCAGTACTCCTTGTAGGTTTAAGGTCGATCGAGCCTCGGGGACAGATATTCGGACTCTCAGAATTTTACAATTCTTTTCAGATCTACCACTTGTGGCGGCTCATTTTGAAGCTCTTGGAGAATGAAAAAACTTTCAGCGGCATAGGTTTTTTTTCCTCTATAGAGTTAACACAGGGATGGTGGCCATTTGGATTTCAAATATCGGTAAATCTTGGATTGTTTCTCTACTACCAAACTTTGCACGTTGACCCCCGATTTTTATTCTTGATTTTGAAAGAGAACGGTTGAAAGATTCTTTGAGGAAAGTTTGAGCAAAAACGTTACGTCTTTCACTGTCGAGGCGCATACTACCTTAAGTGTTGTTGCCATGTGTGATTGAGGCTGATGAATGATCTATTTCTACCGGAGCCTCAATAGTTTTCACGTAGCGGGAGTGCGTTATGAATATCTTTACCTTATCAGATGTCATTTGATCGACATAATTTGACATGAGGAAGATAAAACCGATGGCTTGAATGGGGTCTTCTTCCAGGATACGTTTCAAGCAAGAATCGTCTGACTCTAGCTTTCCATGAATTGTCGTGAGGTTAATTGGGCTTTCAACCTGGGCGTAAACAGAACATGCATTTAGTCTAATTGTACAACGTTAGTGAGTACGCTATTGTTAATACATTATTAAAGTCCCTGAGACACTCATAAATTCCCTGCATAGTTTACACATTTCACTGACGCAAAACATAATTTGCACACCGCTGAGACCCAATTCTGCCAATACACTAAATTGTACATTTGTACCATTCTTACAAAACTTCCTAGTCAATTTTCTTTACAATTTATTTATTTATTTATTTATTTATTTATTTATTTATTTATTTATTTATTATTTATTTATTTATTCATTTATTTATTTATTTATTTATTTATTTATTTATTTATTTATTTATTTATTTATTTATTCATATTATACTGGTTAGCTCACTCCGCCAAAATGTACTGATTTCAAGGGAGGACCTGTGGAAAATAAAATAGACTCAAATGACTTTAAATGGATTCATAAAGGGCAAAATACAAAACATGATTAAAAAATTAAATCACGTGGCAAACAAAAGGCGAGACATATACAATAAAAAACGCTGCAAAATTCAGCAGACAAAATTACATGGATGATGTGTCTTAAGCACTTGTTTAAATTGTCGTAAAGAACTGATCCCGTAAAAACAGGAGGTAAACTGTTAAAATAATTAATTGCACGAAAAAAAGGAACTACATATTGTAGTTGTTCACCAAGAAGGTAGAGTAAATCTATGAGAGTTTCCTGTCTGGTATTGATTTTGTTGGTTTATAACAATCAAACACGGTTTCTTAATATGGAGGAATCCACTTGATGAGATTTTAAAAACTTGAACATCATGGCCTCGACGTCTCTGACTCAATCGTATTTCAGCCACACGTAGCCAGTTGCCGCGGCCTAGCTTTAACAACGAAGACCAATATTTATGTATACCTTATTAATATGAACACTTCTAGAATATTACAATGTGTTTAATATAATTTATAATCAGTGACTCTTTTTATAAACATTAGTGTAAAATATGCAACATGTTTTGTCACATACAATTACATTTTATGTAAACATATGCAAACATCTGTTGCATGTACATATACAACAAAATCTGTTGTAAATTCATTATCATACTTTGATATTGTAATAATGTGCAGTGCACTCTCCTGTGTCATCACATATTCTAACCATTACATCAATTAGATAATTTTTAGAAGGATCCCCGGGTACTAAGTACAAAGCCGGGGTCGTAGCACGGTCCCCAACGTGCATAATTTCATATGAGTCGGATGGGATTGTAATATTGTCTCGAATCCACACTTCATAGCTCAAACTGCTGCATATTGGGCTAACACGCCAGCCAGTGCACTCAACGAAGAAGGGTGTCTGCAGAGCGGTCCCTGTAAGCAAAGAGAAAGAGAAACTCTGTCATTCACATAATTATTCTGACAAACCATAATTTATACAACAGGTATTTTTCTTTATTTTATGATGGAAGCAAACATACTCGGTTTGTACCATGCCACCAAGATTCAATAGACACAAAGAGGTCCTCAGTGTGGTCAGGAGTGCCTCAAGGTTCAATACTCGGACCAATGTTGTTAGTTCTAACACCACAGTTGCTCCTTTGTTTGCACATAATTCCAAATGTATGAAGACTATCAACCATCTGCTGTTTTTTACAGGACCAAAGAGAAATGAAATTTGGAGTCTTTCACTTGTTGCTTTCATTGTGCAAATGTATGCAGTGTCAGTGTGCGAATGGCTCTGTCTTACCTTCCGAGGGCGATATACTACAATTGCCTCCGCTTGGTGGGTACTCTGTTATGAATTGGTACTGTGCACTTATCACATTGCCCTCTGCAGTTTCTATTATAGCAGTCAATACAAAATCCATTGACATAGGTAATGTATTCGCAGCGATTTTTATTCCTACGCCCGTTACTCCTGAAATTCAACCGATGAGCGGAAACAGTTTAAATCACGTATTAAAGCTATTACCACCTCACAAATCACAGTTTTTGCTGCATATTAAGTACTAAATCGTTCCTGTTAATTGCCTAGTGTAACCGGAAGTACCGACTACCCACAGGAAGGGAAGACATGGTTGTCGTGGTCACTTACCATTTGGACATATTCAAATTCAGATGGGGCACGCATAACAGTAGCATCCGTTAAAGTGTCCAGTTGGTAATTATCAGGTAGAGCTCTCCTATAGAACGCTATAAGGTATTATCATATACCTTTATTCGCGTGCCTCTGTACAGCTATGGGAGAACGCGCCCTCAGATCCGTGCATTTTATTTTACGTATCACGCCCTGGCCCTGTGCCCAAATATGGGCAATCGCGTGCATTTCTGAACTACCTCGATTCTGGTTACTACGTGCGTTGCTATCCGCAAACATTCCATTCGTACACAAAGCCAGCGAGATTAGGAAAACGTCTGTTCGCTCAGATCATAGTTGCACGTGGCGACAGTGGAGCAGCGCTGGTGACATCGGCTTCTATTTCTGAATTCTAGTGAAATCTTGTGCATACTATTACTAAGTGCGTGCCTGTTCAGTATAAATTACAAGATATTGACATCACGTTTTTGTCCTTCTTACACCTCCATTTCAGCCTGAATCTCTGTTGGTCACGTAATAGTACGCATTTTACTTTGCGAGTTCTAGAATTCTGCAGGTAAACAAATGACGTCATTATGTATGTCAATCCGCGACGGGAAGCGGCCATCGTATTTAGGGAGCCTTCAATAATTACAGTGGGTGGGCCGGGGGAATTTCGCGCACACCTGTACCGTAAAATGTGACCCTCCCCCTTGTCCGACATCCTAAAACTTGACCCCCCAAAAAAACCATTGCGGTATTCTCCCCAGGAATGAAATCAGCTAAATTACATAACAGTTCTTTCAATTGTTATGTTAGGGCCAAATTACAGAGTGTTTTTGAAGGGACAGTCGCAATTTATCGCACAAGAATATTTGAAGAGATATGGTATTTCATACATTTGAAGGAGGGTAACCATATTTTGTGCAACTATAAGAAGGCAAGATGTGGCTGATTTAGTGCTTCATCCAAAAATGTCAAATCATAATACATTAAGTCTATCAGGCAAATTGTTGACAATTTCCCCCCACAAAACATGCTATATCTGTATATTATATATGTTTGATAATGTATTTAAATGTACTTTGCTTGAATTGGGAAGTAAAATGTCCATTTGTGTACAAGAAATTGATTTCTGAATTTCATCTAAAAAGTTGGTTCACTATCCATGGTGTCTATGATGAAACTATGAATAGTTTTTTCCAATACAAAAATAGGTAAATCTTTGCATTTGTGTAATCTTGATTATTGATATTAATGTTCTTGATTAGACTAGAGTGGTAACAAGTCTATGGTTGTGTACGAAATTTAATGTTAGAATTTCACCAAAATGTCGATTCACTATGCATGGCGGTCTATGATGAAACTATGAATAATTGTTTTTCAGTACAAAATTAGATAAATCTGTGCATTTATGTACGCTGGATTATTTACATTATTGTTCTTGATTAGACTAGAATGGTTACAAGTCCGTGGTTGTGCAAGAAATTTGATTTTGGAATTTCATCGAAATGTTGATTCACTATACTAAGATTGTTTTTACTGGTATTTTAATCTGTGACTATTTTTAACTTTTTTTTAAAACTTTCGCTTGGTATGTTCTGCGCCTTAAGGTGTTGATTTTACATGGAAGGCGTTTTTTAAGAAATAGTTGTTATTATTATTATTATTATTATTATTATTATTATTATTATTATTATCATTATTATTATGCATGGCGGTCTATGATGAAACTATGAATATTTTTTTCCAATACAAAACTAGGTAAATCTGTGCATGTATGTGCGCTTGATTATTTATATTAATGTTTTTGATTAAGCTAGAGTGGCTATAAGTCCATGGTTGTGCAAGAAATTTCAGTTTGGAAATTTCACTGAAAAGTACATGGTAGTCTATGAGAGAACTATGCACAATTTTTTCCAATATAAAACTGACAATATATTTGTATTTATGTTCATTTGATAATTGATATACACTTTTCCACCTGTTGCATATGTTTTTGTCGCTTGTCTTTTATCAGTTTTAACTGTTCAAGGTGTTTAATGTAGGATACCACTGCATCTTCTTTGCTTATGAAACTTGTGGATAATGTGTACGTATTTTGTTGGTGATTTCCCATTCAGGAAATATCACACAGACAATCAAAGTTTTGGCCATAAAATCAGCTTCTGTCAAAAGTGACCCTCCCCACAAGATAGGTTTATAAAGAGTGACCCTCCCCACCAAAATTCCCCCGGCCCACCCACCCCCTGTAATTACTGAAGGCTCCCTTATGAAAAACTGACACAAATGGCGATTAATTTTTGATATCGCACTCATTTTTATTTCCTAAACAATGTTGAATATTATGTAAACTACATATTTATTAATCTTTACGGCCCTGATACAGCTTTTGCGGCCCGAGGCCGTACGGTGGAAGGGCCCGAGCGTGCGAGGGCCTGTACGCCGTATGACCAAGGGCCGCAAAAGCCGTATCAGGGCCGTAAAGGTTTTATTATATACCTTATGAAATGTTATCTTATACCTACATTCACGTGCCTCTGTAAAGCTATGGGTAAAAGCGCCCTCAGATCCGTGCATTTTTTTACATATCACGCCCCGGCCCGGTACCCAAATATGGGCAATCGCGTGCATTTCTGAACTATCTCGATTCTGGTTCCGCCGTACGACCTCGGGCCGCAAAAGCCGTATCAGGGCCGTAGAGATTATTAACGCCCGGTAAACTATTCTATATTAGGCGTATTAATATTTACTTACCAGTTTCTGTCTTTTCTTGGAGGTTGTCAATTTTACCATTCGATGATGACAATGTCCACCTGTAAGATGGACTTTCATCTCCCTTGCAATCCAAACAACTAATGTAGACTAAAAGTGGCGCGGACAGAACAACCTTGGGACCACAGTTTGAAACACAGCTGCAGGGTCAAAAAAAGGGTAGGTATATGAGCAGTATTTCCGAGGTACACCATAGTAATACTCAAGTAAGAATGATATATGCAAATGTAGACATCTTGTCGAATTCGTTTCTGTACGTTCAAGACAACGACATTGTAAATAAGCAAGTCAAATATGGGAATAATCACGATCGCAGGGACTCTGGAAATAATTGCAAAGAAGTACTACCTACTGTAAAAACATCAAATAGCTATTAATTACGTGAAGTTTTCTTTGCAGGTCACTGCAAGTAAAACAATTGTATTTCGATCAATGACCTAGTACACGGAGGGACGGTGCCTAACTGTACTGTGTCACGTGTGTATCAAAATCATGTCTTATGTTAGACTCAGAAATGTTCATGTTCTTGAAATGTAAGACTGAAACATATCTCTTCAGTTTCTGGATGCCCCATCCTATTAATATTCCATATCACATCGTTATAAACTAACTGACCTCTCTCTCTCTCTCTCTCTCTCTCTCTCTCTCTCTCTCTCTCTCTCTCTCTCTCTCTCTCTCTCTCTCTTACCGTATTTCCAGGTCTAATTCAGGCATTGCTGCATTAAACAATGAGAAAAGATATATATATTTACGAGTGACGCGCTAACGCAACTTGGCAGCGGAGTCTCTCAAAGACCTTAACTATGAAAAACAATGCTCAAAACAAAGACCTTGGGCCTACTGTTGGATAAGTGTTGTGTGTGAAATGATTTGTACACGATATGTTTACATCTTGCTCCGTTTGTCATCATGCCTTGATGACAGAAAAGATCTTGTTCGACTAAAATATAATATGTAGCCACCCTGCTGCTATAAGTAAAACGTAGGACATAGTACTTACAACACATGGACTGCATTTCGTAAACTTTGGGAATCTCCTGGTTAAGAAACATGACGTCATTCCACGTTATCAAGTTTCCTTGTTCTCTATCAACGCCCAGTGAACAGTCAGCCATCTTTTTTATCGTAGAACTCATGTAGATTACATAGTTCCATATATTAAATTCACTTAGAATAAAATGGCCGCCTTGACTGTCAGGCTGTATGTGAGCAAAGCTATCCTGTCTTTTACCGATGATTAGCGACCCTTCACCAGAAAATGTTAGATTAGGATAGAAACGCCATTTCGTCAGTCTTGTTTCACCTCCGACCAATAACTTCAAGTTACCCGTCACCTGAAAATACTTCATGCAAAGGTGTTGCCATTGTGTATCGAATGGTAGTTCAAGAGAGGGCACGCGTTTGCCCTTCATCCAAATTTCAAATGGTGTTGTAACATATAACTCTTCTTCTGATCTTAGTGACATATACGAGAAAATCGTTGCATCCGATCTATCGAGTCTCTTCAACCAAAAGCACACAGTCATATTGAAAATGAATTCGTCTTGCAACTGAAAATTTGCGATTCCGAAATCGTTCTCCCAAAATTCGACTTGTTTTGTTGATTTTGGGGTTTCGACTGAGTATTCTGAAAGGAAAGAAGAAATGTGTGCAACTATGATATCACGTCCCTTATAGTGCGCAACCGTGGAACAATCAGGAATTGTTAGCACACGGGAAAAGAAGGGAAGGATTCGGGTTTTGGACAGAACTAGTCTTTACCAACACGAAGTGAAATGAATATTACGTCACAATGTAGTCTTGTCGTGATTAAATCTCAAAGAGCAAAAGCATACAGTTTGCCAGGAGAGCGATAGTGATGGACGTTAGGAACGCGTTCACTGATTTGAGTTTTGAAACACGCTTTATCTGTGACGGTATTTGCATAGGGTAGAGCAGTCAGTCCCCTAGGGTGGGGAGGGATTATTTTGCAACGGTTAACTTTATTTGATTTTAATAAATTAATTTTGACTGTGATATTCAGAGAAAGATTTCAACTCCAAACCCTCTGACTGCTTTTATTACCGTAAGTCCATATCTCCTCTCAAATGTGTGTATACATCACTGTAATTGGTTCGCAAACATTGCCAACTGGCTAATCCGCTGACCGTATCAGCGGATTAATTGATTAAGTCAACATCAAAGCCGTCACACACGTAGTAAAATAAGAGCTCTTATTTTGTACACGGCGCGCGTGCACACACCGGCCATGGGGTTCTGTCATAGTATTCACCTTATTGAACACAACCTGAACAACACGTTTATTTTCATTGGTGACAAAGGAAAGGGAAAGTTGCTGCAATTTTGATGATACTTTTCTATAGTATTAACACCTTGCTTTTCGCCATAAAAACAAGTAGTCGGCTGAAAATATGGTTTGACCCCAAAACAATTGCTACAAAAGGTTTCAACGGTTTTTTATAGAGTCAAATGTGCTTAATAACATAGTAAAAGTATACCACAATCTGACCACCGGAACAATCCATGTATTTCACAAAACGAACATTCTCGACACCAAGACACACATAAAACCAACAGATACATTCCAGTTCTTACAAAGAAACTCATGCCATCCGGCAGCAACATTCAAAGGTCTGATCAAAGGTGAAACATTACAATACATCAGAACATGCAACAACGAAAGCGATTTTACACAGAAAGTCACACAATTTTGTGAAAAATTACAAGACCAACAATATAAAAAAACCGCAATTATACGGTGTCGCTCACATTTGATCAGAATTGGTACATACAAGTATGGGTACCAAAGATCAACAATAAATGTTGTTTCTATCTGTTCAGTGCAGGACAATTCTACGTTGATGTTATGACAATGATTTCTGCACGGTACAAACAGAAAAACAACAAGAAATATTTAAACCAGAAAAACAAGAATGACAAAAGTAAATAACGTCTGAAACTTTAGGTACTGGAGGTCAACTTTAGCAACATGCGTAGCAGAAACAGCTAGTCCCTCTTAGTTTGAGCAGGTCTGTTAATATGTAACAGTTCATAAACAATGACAGGAAATGACACAAGGTCAGTGGACTCTGGAGTAGCCTGTTTCAGTCAATGGCATGCCACCACTCCTGCACATTTGCAGGATTTCCCTTATTCTTACCTCATTTGCACATTTTTGACACTGATGTGTTCATTTGAACAGCGTCACATCTCAACCCCGGCATCTACCTGTACACCAAATACTGATGTGGTAGCTTTGGCGATATGGGAGTTTTTGCGTGTGACAGACATACATCCGCACATACATACCCACATACATACAGACAGACAGACAGACAGACAGACATACAGACGCCATCGACTCACCATATAAGCTTTTTTTGGTATTTATATACATACAAAATTTGAGCTAAAAATGAAATAGAACGCATTATCAGAGAAACAGATCATAAAAGCAGAAAAGACAGCTTGAACAACAAAAAGAAAGAAAGAACGCCACTAACAATACATTAGTCTTCATAACAACATATAGCCCGTACATCGAAACGACAAAATTCAAGCAAGCCCTGACAGAAAACTGGAGTGAACTTGAAAAAGACGAAACACTAAAACACCTTTCCAAAATCAAACAATAATCGCATATAGAAGGAACAGAAATATAGGCGATACACTTGATATAAGCGCCATACTTCACAAAAGCGACAACAGCTCGAATCAGATTCAAACGAAGCTACACAAACACAACAAGAGCAAACAGTAGACATTCTAGCTTCCCTACTTGAACAACGAAGTAAGTGGAACAACATACTACCAAATAAACAATCAACCATTCAACACGTCTCACCAATCAAGAATGAATTTTAAGCGACCGATAAAGAAAACTCCACAGGATCGCAGTGTCACTCTAGTCTCTCCGCTCCCGTGCGGAGTAACATCAAAACACGTAGATTATGGATACGTCTCACCATGGCTAAGCAACATTTTACATAAAACAGCCAAACATGATATACACTTATACTATACACAATTTAATACAGAAAACGCAAACAACCCAAATATGAACGATGTGTGGAGTTGCTTTCCCTTTACTACCTAACCTCGGAAATTGTGAAAATCCACATTCGCAACATGTTCCGGACGAAGAATGTGACAGTGTTTATTTTTAATACAGGTATAAATATGCATATTATGGGACTTATGATCACTTGCCTATAATCTAGATATGGTACGTGGATTCCTAAACCACTAAAACATGGTGGTAGACACAGACATCACTAGTCTAGGTTTAATGTTTAAGTAGTTATGGCCATTTTAAGTATATGGCGGCCATCTTGGACGCCATCTTGAAAATGACACGTTTCCGGTGGTCAGATTTTGGTATACTTTTACTATGTTATTAAGCACATAAAATACTGTTGAGAAACCTTTTGTAGCAATTTTTTTAGGGTTAGGTCATTTTTTTCACAAATGCAGCCGACTAAAGTATTTTCGGCTTGTCAAAAGTTGATATTTTATACAGTCAGCACTAGTCTGCACAGCAATTCAATTCTATTCAATTCAATTGGGTAGGTAACACTGCTGGTGGACAGAATTGTCCCCGAGGTTATCGTTCGCCCAGTTAAAGCGATGAATTCGTTTCTTCGCTTCGATAAAGTGTGTATGTGCGATGTATGATAGTGAGCATGCGTGCGTGAGTGCTTCACGAACTCTACAACGTGTTGAGCGGTCTCAGTCAGAAAAATGTAACAACTTAGCCGGCTATTGAACCACTCTTTTTTGGGAGTGGAGATTTAGCCGACTGGTTCTGTCTGTGCCTCCCAGCTAGGCGACTGATGCCGTATGTTGTGGGTTCGAATCCGATTGAAAACTATCCGAATTTAAACAGTTTGTGTTGGTATTGGAAGTGAATACTTTGTATTCCCTCAAGGGAGTAGAAAATAAATACTGGTACGTAAGATATGTCTGTATATTCAACTGTCAACAAATATGTACAGTAGAATTACTTTCTGTATAGCAGTGTTTCATCCAGAGTGTTCGATTGCTGGAAAGCCCTCTTATTTAAACAAAGCCCCTTAAAACAAACACAAAAGTGCGACATGTGGCCTAGCTCTCTACCATGAGATATTAGATATTATTACTCGTGCTGCGGTGTATTCGGCTGTCCTTTCACTCGCTTCGCTCGTAAAACGACTGCCGCCGAATACACCGCAGCACTCGTGCAAATACCGCCAGTACGGCGCGCGTGCACTCACAGGCCATGGGGTTCTGTTATTATTACATATGTTCTGTCTTTTATTTGCATCATTTATAGAGAGAATCGACGATTAGTCGTGCGTGCTACTTGTCTGTCAAAGCTTCAGGGCGACCCTGCGGAGTTATATAACATTGACATCACTGTAATGAGGCATCGAATCAGCTTTCACTTTTCATTGGTCAACGCCGCCACACCCTCTATTTTGATTGGCTAAACTATTGTTTACTTGTTTATCAAGATGACGTAAGAGGAACGTCGAAGGGCTCGCACTCTAGTACTCTGCTTGCGATCGCTCACACGTACACATACGTCCATACGTAGCAACATGCCATAGATAGCCAAACGAAGAGAACTTTGAACATGGAACGCTTTTGATTTTTTTACATGTTGAGCTCGAAATTCTTCTAAATGATCGATACAAATAACAGTTTGAAGATTTTTACGGAAATTTTAAGAGTAAGATACGGCATATGTAACTTGTCGAACAATCAAATTTCAGTGTTTACCGTGGCACACAAGCGCTCACTGTTATCAGTAGCATGTAGGACACACAAGCACAGAATAAACTGCATGCAAAAGTGACATTCTATTGTAAACAGGGAATGTCCGGTGAGAAAACTACTGGCAAAAACGTCTCTGAAAATGTTAACTGTTAAATTGGCTCCGCTGCGCCCGCAGTTACGTGTGTTTCGATGTATGATGGCCGCCGTGCATTCATGGAGCTAGAAACGGACGTCGCCCGTTATCAATGTTTTTGCTTCGCTGACAAACAAACTGCTCTTCCGGATACTAAAAATCATCCTCACACTATAATAAGTACATCCAATTTTCTTTGTCGTAGTATTTAATCTGTAATGTCATGCATTTTACTATAACGAGCATCGAACAAAAGTGAAATGAAATCTTGTAGATGGTATTTTTTGTGTTTACAAACAAAAATAATTCCGGGTCAAAATTGGTAAATACTCATTAACATGAAAGAATGGCATAATGTTTTTGGTATTGCACTGCAGTGCAAATACCGGTAGTACGCGCGCGCTTCGATGCAAGTAAACTGTGGTACATATGTAATAAATAGACATTTCAGCATTGTTTTTGAGTTAAATACTTTTAAAAAACATGTTATTGTCACACAGAAGAGTCTGCAATCTGTCGTAATCGTCATCGGCTAAACATCAGAGAAAACAATACCATGGTGTAGACAACAGAGTATCTTGAAAAGAGGAATGAGAATCATGCTTTCTAAACTATGGGCGTCTGATAAACAACTGATAGCAGATTGTAAGTGATGTATACAGAAAAAAAAGAATCTGATAAAAATCTGATAGGTATATCTTAATGAGCTGTTTTAAGTAGAATTGGACACTGTTGGACACCATGCAATCAATGAATTCGCACTCAACCCGAGTATTGCCTGGTAATTGCCTAATATAATACAAATATGAAAATCTGCCAGATGTATGACGATTTTTTCCTAAAATCATGTGGAAGTTCAACACAGCCTGAGTATGATTATGCGGGGTTCTTGAATAAATTTTGATCAAATAAATTTTTGATTAAAAGATTAAGATCGCAAAAGCGATTGTTCCAGCCCATCCCCATCCAGTATTTGTGAATGCAGCCTTACGCTATACCGCGGTATATAGTGATGTGCCTTCGTTCAAAACGCCCAAAACGGATGTTTCAAAGTTCAGCCGAGAGGTCAAAACTTCATATTACATACAAAGCTTGTGTGAATTGGCACTCGACACAGCCGTACTCACGGTTTTTGTGGAGTGACCGTGGTTTGACAAAATCTGAGATATGAATGTTACGTCCTTCTGAAATATTTTGCAGTAAAATTTGTACTTGTCTTTACAGATAGAATCAGTGGAAATAATGAACAAGGACTGTCTCCTTTCGGATCTGGAGCCCTGTGAGAGAACAAACGGCAATGGCGACGGTGGCGCTGCATTCAGCAAATGCGGTGATGAAGACCACCTGATAAAACGATCTGTGGATCGTGAAATTCACAAAAGGTTTTCCAAACTTATCCAATCTTAGAGAGTAGAGTAGAAACTGATCCAATCTACCATTTTTATCAAACAGCTTATAAAGCATTATTGCAGCTGAAATGACCATCCACATTTGTTAGCCATTCACTCGATAAGCCATAGCAATCCGTCTGAGACAGTAAAGAAGTTAGCCTTTGTAAGTGTCATATGATATTTTACTCACCTTGTGGAAATTTGATGTATCGTAGGTTTTTCTCGATGTTTCTGCATGTGTCACGACTGCAGATCTTGCATTTCTACCAAATTGTTTATGAGACTATTTCGCTCTTGCAAGTTCGAGTGGCTTTAGTAATGTCTTTCAAATAATTATCGGTGTGTGCCAATAAATTAGACTCAGTGTTCTTTCTACATCTGCATCTACTGATACTTGTGTAGAGTTACTCCATAGATCGGTTTATGGGCTTCTTTTTAATGCATTCTCCATTAAGAGAATTACATTCCAATTTTGGACATATTGATATCTTTTACGCTGATAACTTCTCACTCCACATGTCTGACTAATGCTGATGAATCGCCTACAATCTCGAGTTTAGCGTTTTTGAAGCTATTGTATTCAGGATGTCTGCAAATTTTGTATGCCTTAATGACGACAAAACCACAGGGGAAAGAAATAAGTCCCCTGGGGTGGGGAGGGAGGTTTTGTGCAACGGTTTACCTTATTTGATTTTATTAATTTTGACTGTGATATTTGAAATAAAGAGGTCAACTCCAAACCGTCTGACTGCTTTCTTTATTACTACAAGTAAATTTATTAATTTTGACTGTGGTATTTCAAATAAAGATTTCGACTCCACACCATCTGACTACTTTATATATTACCGACAAGTACTTATCTCCTCTCCAGCTTGTGTATACACCACTATAATTGCTCCGAAAACACTGCCAACTTGCTAATCCACTGTCCGTATCAGCGAATTAATTGATTAAGTCAACACCAGAGCCGTCACACAAGTGGCGTATACACAAGCTGGAGAGGAGATAAGGACTTGTCGGTAAACTTATTCTTGCAACTCTGTAATCTATATATCACTCCAATTTTTTTCTCACTGTTATTAGAAACTCGTTTTCCAACGAGTAATATATAAAATACATTTCTTTTAAGTTCCCACATAAGCCTAAGCCTTCTCCGAGTATATTTTGGACGTGATATTATACATACATATATATATATATATATATATATATATATATATATATATATATATATATATTGTTACGTGCAGAGAAAACGAACAAAAGGGTGAACTCAGCAAATAACGTTTAAACAGAATTTATTACAAAAATAAAACTAATTGCTAAGTCAGGGATAGAGTACAAGCTTTAAAAGTGTACAGACTACTTATCTCAGCTGGGACGGCAAAGCTCCAGTCTCAGAGTTGTAACAGTCAGTCGAATGAATGAACAGTCCTTTGGCTTGCAGGCTTGAAGCTGCACAAAGTCCACAGTATAAATCCAGCGTTGACAGTGAAGGTCTTGAAAAGTCTTGAGAATGACTACTGCTGGAGTTTAGTAACACACAAGAGACACGATCCCAAAAGTCTGACTGGAAGCTGTGCCACGTCCCTTTTATAAAGGCATATAAGAACAATCTAGAACTTTTATTGACATGCTAATTACTGTTCTAAAATTATCTCCTTACACAACTAATCAACTTTCCAGAACATTCCAAACATGACTAATTGAATTCAAGGTTGTGAGGTCATTAAGGGCAGTGACCTTGAGAATGTTCTAGACTAATTGAACTCAGGTCATGATGAGTGTGGGGTAAATGACCTACATAACACACCCCCTCTTCAAAAAAGAAAAATTTTTCAAAGAAAAATCTTTCTTTTACAATGTAATCTTGAAAAGGATTTAAGTACTCAAATTTTGTTTTACTCTAAAGTAAAATTTCTTGAAAGTGAACAACAATAAAATTTCTTGAAAGTGAACAACAATAAACTCTAAATACGAGAGAGACAGTCTGCAATTAAATTGTCTCTGCCTTTGATATGTGTAATGTCAAGATTAAACTCCTGTAACATTAAACTCCACCTTAGCAATCTCTGATTTTTGCCTTTAAATTTCTGCAGAAAAACAAGAGGGTTGTGATCAATATAAACCACTATTGGCTGATTTGAAGAAGTAACATAAACTTCAAAATGCTGTAAAGCTAATATCAAAGATAAACACTCTTTTTCAATTGTAGAGTAGTTTCTCTGGGATTTGTTAAATTTGCGTGAAAATAGCAAACAGGATGATCTACACCATGACTATCCTCTTGCAATAAAACAGCACCAGCAGCCGTATCACTAGCATCCACAGCTAATTTGAATGGCAAAGTGAAATCTGGTGCAGACAACACTGGGGCACTTTGCAGTATGGCTTTAAGTGTATCAAATGCCTGTTGGCATTGCTCTGACCAAACAAACTTTACTTTCTTTTTAAGTAAGTTAGTCAAAGGCTCAGTAATTGTGGAGAAATTTGGACAGAATTTTCTGTAGTAACCAGCCATACCGAGAAAGCGCATCAGTTGTCGTTTGCAGTTTGGTATGGGAAAACTTGAAATGGCACTGATTTTGGCATCAACAGGTTTTACCTCACCCTGTCCTACAGTATGTCCGAGGTAAGTTACCCTCGCCCAACCAAACTCAGATTTGGCAAGGTTGACAGTCAACATTGCTTTACTCAGTCTCTCAAGAACTTCCGCATGAGCTTGATGTGTTCCTCCCAGGTGTCACTATACAGGATGACGTCGTCAACGTAAGCTGCACACCCGTCTAGCCCGGATATGACGTCGTTGATCATCCGTTGGAACGTTGCCGGAGAGTTCTTCATTCCGAATGGCATCACCTTGTACTGGAACAATCCGTCTGGTGTAACAAAGGCGGATATTTCACGAGCACGATCCGTCAGAGGGACTTGCCAAAATCCCTTCAGTAGGTCAAATTTTGTCACATACTTGGCTTTTTCCCACTCGGTCGATGCAGTCATCAATCCTCGGGATTGGGAAAGTGTCTGTCTTTGTTAAAGTGTTGACCTTCCTAAAGTCCGTGCACATACGATAACTGTGATCTGATTTGGGAACAAGTATGCACGGCGAACTCCAGTTACTTTTACTGGGTTCAATAAAGTCATTGTCCAGCAGGTATTTGACTTCTTCCTGGAGATATTTCGCTTTTGTTGGATTCAGTCTGTATGGATGTTGTTTTACAGGCTTACTGTCCCCAACATCAACGTCGTGATAGATGACGTTTGTCCTCGTTGGAACATCTTGAAACAGGTGTTTATATTCATGGAGCAGTTCTTTCACCTGTTGTTGTTGTTCTGGCTGGAGGTGTGCCAACTTTGTAGACTCCAGCTTCTCCAGGATTTCTGAGTTCTGAAGCTTGACCGAGCCCAGCTTTGAGTTTAGAGTATTTTCACTCAAGTCAGTTTCAGTATCACTATCTTCATAATGGTTTGAACTGACTGCACTGACAGCTGAGTTATAGTAGGATTATCCCTATCCAAATATGGCTTAAGCATTTTATGTGACATAGCTGTTTTGTTTTCGCCTGTCAGGTGTTATTATGATGTAATTTAAATCACTCAATTTCTTATCAATTAGGTATGGCCCAAAGTAACGAGCATGGAGTGGTTTGCCAGGAATTGGAAGTAGAACAAGAACTTTTTGACCTGGTTCAAACTTCCGTTTTGAGGTGCTTTTATCATATTTGGTTTTCATTGACTGCTGAGATGACTCAAGATTTTCTCTGGCTAATTCACATGCTTTAGAGAGTTTTGTACGAAAATCTGACACATATTGCAAATATTCAGACAATCATCATCGTCTGATAGGAATTTCTCTTTAACGAGCTTAAGTGGGCCACGGACTGTATGTCCAAATACAAGCTCAAATGGGCTAAAACCAAGAGACTCTTGAATTGACTCTCTAACAGCAAAGAGCAGAAAATGAATTCCTTCATCCCACTGCTTCTCTGTGTCAAAACAGTAGGTCCTAATCATGTTTTTCAAAGTTTGATGAAATCGCTCAAGAGCACCCTGACTTTCTGGATGATAGGCGGATGACCTATACTGTTTAATGCCTAGCTGATCCATTACTTGTTGAAAAATTCCAGACATAAAGTTGGAGCCTTGATCAGACTGGACACATTTAGGGAGGCCGAATAAAGTGAAAAATTTGACTAAAGCTCTCACTATAGTCTTTGTCTTTATATTTCTCAGTGGTATGGCTTCGGGGAACCGAGTTGATGTACACATAATTGTCAACATGTACTCATTTCCTGATCTTGTTTTTGGTAGGGGCCCAACACAGTCTATTAGTATCCTACTAAATGGTTCTTGAAATGCAGGAATTGGCTGTAAAGGGGCCTTTGGAATGGTCTGATTTGGCTTTCCTACCATTTGACATGTGTGACAAGTTTTACAGAAATGTGCTACATCCTGCCTGAGATTAGGCCAATAAAAGTGACTGAGAATTTTATGATAAGTTTTCCTTACTCCCAAATGACCAGCCCAGGGCGTTTCATGGGCCAGGCGCAATATTTCAGCACGATAGGGCTTTGGAACCACAATTTGATGTTTTATAGCCCAATCGTCATCAACCAAAACATCTGGAGGTCTCCATTTACGCATGAGAATACCAGATTTTGTATAATAGGAAACAGAGCTATCCGAAGTTTTACCTTCATCATCTACCCTGTCAAACAAAGACAAAATATCTGGGTCTTTGTGTTGTTCTGCAATGAGATTTGATCTAGAAAATGTCTGACTTTGGTCAGCAGAAGTTTTACTGGAAGTTTCAAATCCACGAGGGATAACGGAATGATCCGTGTCAAACACCTGACTGAGAAAGGTGTCATTTAAGTCAACATCTGTGACATTATTTTTGAGAGTATTTTGATTCTCGGAAGTTTTCTTTGACATGGCTCGAGTAATAGCACATGAAGGAAATAGATCGGGTATCTCTTGTTCAATTGGCTCTGGATCCTGATCTAACATAGGATTATCAGTCACAAGTGGATTAGTAATGACCTTGTCCCCAGCAAGGTCGTTTCCAAGAAGAAGGTGAATCCCTTCAAAAGGCAAAAAAGGCCTAATACCTAAAGTCACAGGTCCAGAAACAAAGTCCGAAGACAAGTAGACATTATGGAGAGGAACAGGAATGTAGTCATTGCAATCTACCCCCTTAATAAGAACTTTAGAACCTGAAAATGACTTTTCAGAAAACGGCAGGGTATCTGCCAACAAAAGAGACTGGAAGCCCCGGTATCTCTTAAAATTTTGACAGGGGTAGCGGAAGAGAATCACTAGAAAGTGATATAAAACCATCATGAATAAATGGTTCGAAAATACCCATAATGCTATCTTGAAAAGAATTGACCTTGACCTCATTAATTGGGGATAAGAGGGGTTTAACCTCAGAAAATGTGTTGCACACATTATTAGACTCTAATTGAGTTGATGAAGAAATAAAATCGGTGGGCTTAGATCCACTTTGACCACTTTGACCTTCACGTTTTCTTTTCAATTTGAAACATCTGACATTAAATGGCCGTCTTTCTTACAATAATTACAAGAAAGTGTACCAAACTGTTTGTCAGAAGGAGATTGAGACTTGGGATCTGATGATGTGGGAGTGTTACTTGAACTCTGTGAACTGTTGTCATTTGATTTTCTACTCTCCTTTGAAAAATTCTTGGATGAAAAGGAGGAGTTAAATTTACCTGCATTGTTTCTGTATGAAAAGGACTGGATGGTTTGCTGAGAAATGAAGATTTGTGGGTCAATGAATAATCATCGGCCAAACGTGCAGCAACCTCCAATGTATCTGCCTTTGTGTTCATTGATAAACGTCTTGATGTCACTCCGATGCACCTTTTAAATTCCTCAATCAAAACAAGCTGTCGTAATTTGTCATAATTCTGACTGACCTTTTCAGAAGAACACCAACGATCAAACAGTTGTTCTTTTGTTCGAGCAAATTCAACATAAGTTTGATCCTTCACCTTCTCACAATCCCTAAATTTCTGACGGTAAGCTTCAGGCACCAACTCATAGCCCTTGAGAATTAATTCCTTCACAGAATCATAATTTGAAGCCTGCTCTACTGACAACTGAATGTAAATTTCTCTGGCTTTACCCACCAAAGCACTCTGCAAAAGCATAGACCAGGACTCCTTAGGCCAATTCAGACTCTGAGCAATTTTCTCAAAATGGAGGAAATATTTATCAACATCCTTTTCTTGGAAAGGGGGAACTAACCTGAAATGCTTAGTGATGTCAAACTTGTCTGAAGGGAAGAATTTCCTGACTGTCCAAGCTCTAAACGTCTCATTTCTAACTGTAGTCGATGTTCTTCCAATTCTCTCTCCTTTTCTCTCTGTCTTTCTTCCATTTGTAATTCTTTCTCTCTCATTTGTAATTCTAGTTTCTTGATCTCCAAATTTGTCTGCATTTCTAATTCTAATTTTCTGAGTTCAGAGGTAGACTCGGGCTCATAATCTTTCAGGGTGGATTCCTCAAATTGGCCTAAATCAACTAGATGTTTGGCAATACGGTACTGTATTTCCCTCTTGCGCATAGATCTTTTGACTTCTACTTTAAGGAAATTGGCCAGTGTTATGAGGTTGTCTTTTCTGAGGGAATTAAATGTGTCCTGATCAAGGTCATCCATAATTCGTCTGGTTTAAATTCCGCCATGATTAAATTTCGCTGAGTTCACAGTATACAGTAGTTTTGAAAAGGCTGTCAAAATGTTGTCAAACGGCTCAAAATATTCGTATCCCGGACGAGCCCCCAATTTGTTACGTCAGAGAAAACGAACAAAAGGGTGAACTCAGCAAATAACGTTTAAACAGAATTTATTACAAAAATAAAACTAATTGCTAAGTCAGGGATAGAGTACAAGCTTTAAAAGTGTACAGACTACTTATCTCAGCTGGGACGGCAAAGCTCCAGTCTCAGAGTTGTAACAGTCAGTCGATGAATGAACAGTCCTTTGGCTTGCAGGCTTGAAGCTGCACAAAGTCCACAGTATAAATCCAGCGTTGACAGTGAAGGTCTTGAAAAGTCTTGAGAATGACTACTGCTGGAGTTTAGTAACACACAAGAGACACGATCCAAAAGTCTGACTGGAAGCTGTGCACGTCCCTTTTATAAAGGCATATAAGAACAATCTAGAACTTTTATTGACATGCTAATTACTGTTCTAAAATTATCTCTCTTACACAACTAATCAACTTTCCAGAACATTCCAAACATGACTAATTGAATTCAAGGTTGTGAGGTCATTAAGGGCAGTGACCTTGAGAATGTTCTAGACTATTGAACTCTGGTCATGATGAGTGTGGGGTAAATGACCTACATAACAATATATATATATATATATATATAATCGGTAATTAAAGGTCACGTGATTAGATGAAATTTCGACTGAAGCGATGTGACATTAAGAAATATATTAATGGAAATTTAAGTGAGTGTCATCTTAATTCGCAATATACTTGATCGCATGATATTTATAATTATTGATTAAGGAACCTACCCATGCAATAAGGCATTCGCGGCATCCACTGTGACCCGGTACATCGTACAGTTTTCGGTCCCAGCAAGGTGTAATTTCCAGTGCATGCGTACGTTACCCTGGACCCTTCTGTGTTAGGAAAGTCAGGCTGCTTGATCTGTATCCCCATTGATGGTGATACAGGACCAGGGCAGAAATCTAGGGAGAGACATCAATTTTTTAGAGGCAACATTTGAACGTGACAGGCAAAATTTGAACGTGTCGGCTATCGTGCTTTCAGTAAGTATGACTATCATGACATTGCCACCGAAAAAAATAATATTTTCGAAACAAATTCAGTTATAAGGAACAATGAAACGCATTTAGTTATCTGCTTTGCCAACACTTTTGGTCAAACTTAATTTCAAGGAATTACATTCGGACAAGATCAAGTTAAGTTTACTTCTTCGCAGGTGATCTTTTTTTGAAAATAAAAAGTGTTAGTTGGATTTTTCTTTTTTTCTCCCTTCTTTCCTTCAGTTTATTTTTTTATTTATTATTCGTTCATACATTCACTCATCTCTCTCTCTCTCTCTCTCTCTCTCTCTCTCTCTCTCTCTCTCTCTCTCTCTCTCTCTCTCTCTCTCTCTCTGAGCTCGTTAAAGGGAAGTATTCATACAAAAGCACTTGATATACATTTTATATGGTATGCCTGATGTTGCCGACAGGCAACAGGCAGTACCCACCTATTGCTTCACAAAATAAGACGTAACAAATCCCGCAAGAGTCGTTGACGGCAAGTCCTCGAAAGGAAACCGACTGTTGGGCTGTGAAGGTAAGAATTGGGTCAACTTTTCCTCCCTGTCCGATGGAAATCTGGTCACCAGATTGAAATACCCAGAGTTTCTGCCATGCATCTCCTGAAAGAATGCCCGGGGTTTCTTCCAATGCAATTGGTTGGTGACCTCCTGATTCGCGCACTGAAGTAGTGAGTCCAAAGGTGATACTATACAGTGTTTCTAAACTTGTTCCAAAATAGATGTCAAAACCACACCCGCATTTGTAGATTAACTGGAGTTGAAAAATCGGTGGCTGGGTCGCGGATTGTGACTGGGTAAACGGAGATGTGAACTGTGTCATAACTTGCCAACCGAGACATGCCGAATCTAAAAAGATAGGTGACATCAGATAACGTTAAGACTTAAACAGACACACAGAAAGACAGATCGACAGCGACAGCTTTGATTGGACATACAAACACAATGAAGGACATGCAGTCATGGGAAACCATGCGGAAGGAGACACGCTGACAGTTTACAAAAACAATGAGATTTCTATAAGCTACTGAGGGATACAACCTTGGAAAAGAAGGATTGATGGTTTACTTTGGCTTTGAGTGGAGATACAAGTAAACTGGCTATGACTAAATATGTTTGATGTACAAGTTTCTAAAGAATACCTGTTGTTAGCACGCTTATTGGGTAAAACCGCCCTCTTCTATCAACAGTACTAGAATCGAATAGGTCGACCTGAATCCCAGCAGTAGTAGTTGGGCTTGATGTAGGAGAAAATGACACGGTTCTAACCTGTAGTCCACCGATGCTGTAGAGTAGTATAGACTGGTGTGATCTCAATCCGATAATATCACTTTCTTTTACATCTACCCCAGAGGCTTGTGAGTTGATGAAGAGACTGGAGCCATCGAGAGCGACGCTTTTATTTGTTGACACTTCCATCTCTCCAACGAAGTTATACGTCCCCGAATGTAGGTAAGCGGGTTGCCAGACACTTACAAAGAACGACCCAGATGTACTCGGCCGAAACTCCCAGGCAACGGCTTTGCCATAGACTTGGAAGGAACAGTACATGAGGAAGTCTATATCATTGTGATCCCCGGCTACAGAGTCTTCACCGTAAGATAACGTCCAATCTATATCGTTCATAATAGCTGGGCAAAATGCACCTGTTTAAGATTATCAGACAATTGCCATATTGGTTAAAGCGTCATAGTTGAGGAAAGGATAATTTTGTTCATTGCTTGTAGAAATGTCGAGAATCGCTAGATTATACGGAAACCTTTGCTGAGGATCTAGAAACTCGCCTTCGCAAGCAACCGAGTTTACTGAATGCCTATCAAAAATCAGTTTTTACTCTCGTGCTAGCAGTAATACCAACGTTTCGTACATCGTTCCGTACAACATTCGCATCACGTAAAATTTCCGGTAGACAGTGTTTCATCAACAGAACCGATTTCAGGTTGCTTCAGATACTTGAATTTGATACTAAATATACAATGTGTCCATTCCCCTTTAAAACATGATAACTCTATTGGGAAAAATTAATTTTGGATTTTCAAAAAACTGAGATAGTGAAAGCTTTTCTTTTTCCAAGAGCTTTAAAATGAACCACCTGCAAGTGGTAGATCAGAAAAGAAAGTAGAAATTTGAGAGTCCGACTGCGTTATTACATAGTCATTCTGTCAGTTTGCTACAAACATAGACAGTAGAGGGGGAAGGTATGCTAAAAACTACAATACGAAACGGCAGAAAAGAATATACATTGTTGTGGACTGCAAGTTAAGCATATGTTATGTAACCTGGGTTTTGCAGAGGCTGGGTTGCTAAAAGATGTTTCAAATGAGAAAGTCTTTTTACAACATTTAAAAGAGCGTTGTCAAGAGGTATAGATGCAAAATTTCATGTCTGACTTATAATCTGTTAGGAAGTTGAGTACATCTTGTTGTTTTAAATCTAGCCCACACTTTGAAAAAAATAATATTTCTGTGTAATAGCAAAGAAGATTTACAGAAGTGCTCTGACTCTCTTTAGACTATCCAGTCATGTACTCCGCATCGAACAATGTAGATGGGCAAGGATAAAACCCCCAAGAACCGAAAGAAAATGCTCAGTACATATATGTAATTGCCAGCAAGTCTATGACGAATACCACGTGTGTCTTATCTGTCCTGTATATAGAGAACTGCGAGCTTAATTCATTTCTAGAATTTCTTTGACTCCCCCCCAGTAGAATATAAGTTTTATCAACTTATGTCAACAAAAAACGTTTATTTACTGAATCAGCTGAGTAAATGTTTATTTTTGCTTTTCAAAAAGAGAGAATCTGTTACGAACCTAGA
The DNA here is from genome assembly GCF_041260155.1 of Ptychodera flava. Lineage (NCBI taxonomy): Eukaryota > Metazoa > Hemichordata > Enteropneusta > Ptychoderidae > Ptychodera > Ptychodera flava. The sequence continues at coordinate 40,398,426 of NC_091934.1, forward strand.
TAGATATATCAAGATGGTAAATGCATAACTGAATTTCGTTTTGTATTCAAAAGGCCATTGGTCTTATATAACGGAAGAAATGATCATTCATTTGTAGCCAGATTTTCCGATCTCGTACTCCGTTTCTTAAATAGGAAATTTTGAGAGGCTTATTTTCAATATAAGAACAGATACTCACCACAGTGTTCGATGACAAGGAACACTGCAGATATCAGGAAAGCGGCCACCATCGTCTTCGCCTCTAGCTGCATGGTGAAATGAAACTTATCAAATCTCTTCACTGTCTTCCTTTGCGGTCTTGCATAATTGATTTCCGCGCATGACAAACGAAACTGGCAGCATTTAGGGACCTTCTTCCTCCCTAAATGCTGTCAGTTTGCTTTTTAGGTCACATGTTCACACACATTAGCTATTAACACGACTGGAACTAATTTGGGATAATTGGATTTTCATATTTTGCAAATTTCTCAAAAGTATTAGGTGTCATATAGCTGAATGTTGCAATATAGCAAATTACCCATGAAAAAGTGTGTATATAAAAAGAAAAGAAGATGAGATAAAATTTGTAGATTAAATCGACATTACTTCACCATCCTATTAACCAAATTAGTTCCTATCGTGTTTGTTGTTGTTCCAATGTATATCTGTTTGGTATCTCTCAGTCTGTTTGTCAGTCTGTTTGTGCGATATCTCCACAACGCTTTATCGGATTGGAATCAAACATGGTACATAGATTCTGTTTCGGCATAGCAAGAAAGGATAATTGATACCAACTTTCGTTTTATTTATTCAGAAATCAAACATGCTGAAAATTACATTATCATATTTTATGAAGCTTTTTACAGATGATTATCTAGACACATATGGTAGATTCCAAGGTCACGTAAAAGTTTTATGACAATGGTACCACTCATTTGCTTATTTAAAGATCTTTCCTAGTTAAGAATATATGACTTGATTAACATGACCAGTGTCCATGCAACTGCCTGTGTACATTGGAGATACTATGATATATCATTAAGGTAGAACCCCCCTCTGGACATATAGTTGGACTCTAAATTTTCTACAATTCTTTTCTGATCTACTACTTGTCGAAACTTATTTTAAAGGTCTTGCACAACGAAAAACTGCCACCGTCTGAATTAATTTTCCTCCATAGAGTTAACGCAGGAATGGCGGCCATTTTGAATTTAAAATATCGCAAGATGTTGGGTAATTTGTTTTGCTAGTTTCAAACTATGCACTGTGACCTCAATTTTAAGTGTTGGTTTGGTAAGCGAATGGTTGAAAGTTTCATTCAGGAAAGTTTGAACAAAGTTGAAGGCTTTCGCTTTCGAGGCTCATACTGCCATAAGGAAAGTCCTTTCGCATGTATACATTAGCTAATTACCAATATGCATACTTTATGAAGTTTTCCACTTCGGCACAGCGAATTGGACTCTCCCAACAAAAGCTGATGACATTTGCTAGATATCTATTATACTGATATGACAGTCGTGAAAACCATTTAGTGATTCAACTATGATTATTTCATGAACTTTCCCAATTAGTGAAATTAACTGGAAAGACTTGGCCAAAGTTGAGGAAACTTAGTATGTATATTGACGAGAAAATGACGTTCAATATTCTAGTGAAAGACATTTCACATTTTCATGTCAGAAAGTTTTTAACTTCGTTATAAATTTCCACCCTCCCTTTCAAATTTTTAAAGTTGTCGTCCAATGAGAATACCCCTCTCGTTCCTTCCCAAACGAAGTACTTGTTATTGTTTCTAAAAGTTGATTATATTGATTAAAACAATTGCCTTTCTCAGATTGCACCTAGGGGTACCTGTACTGGTCAAGACTTTTCAAATTTACCTTACGAGATCCACTTCTGATATTCTTCCAAGTGATCACTCTTGTTTTGGACTTTTATTACCAGCTGACACATATACCACAGTCAATCCTATGCCTGTAAGCTCTTAAGAATAATTTCTTAAACAGTTTGCAATAAAAGTCAACGGATTACTGGTTTTGACATGAATGACGTATGTTCATGACGGCGCAGAGATGGGAGATAAAATATTGAAATAATATTATTTCAACTCAGCGCGAAGAGGCAAAGGATGATAAAGGTGATAGAAGTAGTAAATTGTTATGTTGCTTTTCACTTACGAGTTTAGACCTTTCGAAAGTGACGTCACAAAGGCTGTTCATTTAAAACAGCGCCCGGAAAAGACATTTAACTCTCCTGAATGAATTTTAGTGGCGCTGAACATTTGAAAAGATACAGTTAGAATAAAATAAGAAGAATAAATCTTCAGCTGGTAACTATGACTAGATTCTGTTTTCAGGCGAAACGTCTCAACAGATTCAAAATGTAAATGAATTGGTGCCTGAATAATATCATTGCTAAAAATTGCCTTTCATGTTTGTGCTTAGCAATCTGTGGCACATTTCGGCCAACCAATAAATCAATTTCCATCTTCAAAAAAGAAAATAGTAATAGGGCTAATTTTCACTGTTCAAAGTGGTTTCATCATATCATCATATTGATTATTAACTTTTAGGCCTATATTTCAATTTAAAATCTTTGACCGTAGATTGAAATCCCGGCGGTGGCAGTCCCGGGGTTGGTGGGTACCCATGCTTGTTACCCAAGTTTGAAAAGTACCCCTTTACTAGAATATTTCTGAGAAAAACACCCCCTATTAGTGGCAAATCTGAGAGAAATTAGCTGTAAAAAACATACCCCTATTTTCGAAATCTAGGAGGTTAGTATGTTGACTTCCAGGGTTGACCCTGGAAGTTGACTTTGTATACATGTACATACATCACAAATGTTTGTCCTCACCTGATTTTAATCACATTCATACACAATCATCTTCCTTATCCGTTTGGATCTGGAGTTTGGATCTTGGCATGTATACGTCATATGCACATACAAACGTACGGTACTGTTTTTCATTTCTTTGTGAGTGAGACTAGACCAGATTTAGTGTCCTAGGGAGATTATGAAAGGACTACCCCTAATCTCGGAGGTTACTCTGAAAAAGTACCCCTTTTTCTCGATTTCACGGACCTAGAATCTCCGAGATGACTGAAGAAAAACACCCCCTTTTCCGTGAATTTGGTAACGCGCATGGGTACCCACCAACCCGGGGACTGCCACCACCGGGATTGAAATATAGGAAATAGGGATATACTTGTGTGAGGATGGCACTTTGCGGCCATTTCCCTCTAACAAACTTTATTTCCAACAATGCTCTAATTTCCGTTTCTTCAATTTCCAATATACTAAATGTCCAATTTTCCCTATTCCATTTTGGGCGTGGCTCAGAATCTTTTGACACTATGGCTTAAATTGAATGTATCGAATTGGCATTATGGTATAACAAACGTCTATGCGTTACCAAATGTACTTTGGTGGCGTTGGCTCGGTAATTATAATTGCACAGCATAATTTTAAAAATTTGCAGGAATAATATCCTTTCACGACCGACATAGTTACACAAGAAGAGTAGCAAACACTTTTCTTTGGTTGGAAGAGTGCGTGTACTTCAGGCAATGGATTCAAGTCGGTTCATTCAGCCACAAGAAATTCAAGAAATGGTCAGTAAGGGAAGAAGTCATCGTGAAATAAGTGTTCATCTCGGAAATGTTTTGCCCAGTACGAGTGGTATCTCTGAACGAAGTGGAAGACGATACTGTCTCCAAAATGATATCCAACGCCTTCAATTTCAAAATTTTGGATCTTCTATTCATGAAGTAGGGCCGGCGTTCAGTTTAAAAACTATGACACGGTACTTAAATCATTATGCGGAGAACATCATTGCGTTCGTCGATCTCGAACTAAAATAGGACAATGAGATCTTTGGTACATTGAAAATCGGGAAAAGGGAAATGGCGCATTTTTGGCAATAAAGTTTGTCAGAGGAAGAATTTGGATGGCCGCACACTGGTTTATTGGTTCGCTGACATATGCCACTCATTCGTGGCACATATTGGCCACCCAATAAACGAATGTGCACTTACAAAAACAGAAATCGAAATGGAGGTAATTTTCAGTTTTCAAATGGTTTTATCATCTTAATTATTTACTTTTAGGCTTCTTTTAAAATTTAAAATCTTAGTCTGAAATTGAAATATATGAAATATACTGCCGTGAGGATGGCACTTTGTCGCCATTCAAATTTCCCACAATGCATATTTCCGTTTTCCCAATTTTGAATTCATCAAAGATCTCATTTCCAATTTTATTTGGGGCTTGGCAGCTTATAGTATCTATTTTTGGCCTATGAATGCATCAAATTGTGACAGTTATTTGCGTGGACAACTTGTTTCAATGGATCGATTAACGAACATACAAAGAACGATTGTGTTGCCGTAGGAAAGGAAAGTCCGATATAATTAGTTTGACCGAAGTTTTCCATGTCGCAAACTTGTATGTGTAAAAATTGTGACAGCATCAGCCCAATCAGAGTGCAGCATTCACATGTAATTTTATCTGATTAATTTATTCAGCTGTTAATCTTGTACGTAATGATGTTCTGCGCATAAAGCCATTTTTTTTAAAAAGTATTTGTTTGCCGTCCTTGGAATTTTGAAAAACCTACCAGCCGACCACGAAAATAACAAACACTGAAAAAAACACAGGTGTATTAACATAATGTTACTTTTTATTTGGTTCCCTTAGGAAAAGTTATAGTTTTATTTGTAATAATGTTAACATTGTATTTGTTTTCTTAATTTATCTGAAAACCTACTAACACGCGGACGGCAAACAAAGAATTTTATTTAAAGCGCCTAATGATCTAAGGAGGGACCGTGATCTAAGTACCAGGCCCGCTTTATGAATTGCATCCGTTACAACCCCATCCAAATTTTGACCTTGAAGGTGTTTGATATCATGTTTTACAGATCGTCTTACAGTTCGTGCAGAGATACCACTTGCACTTGGCAAAGTATTTTGGTGAAGAACACTTATTTCGCGGTAACTTCCTTTATCAACTATTTTTTGGATTTCTTGCAGCTGAACGGACCAACTTAATCCATTGCCTCAAGAAGACGTACACTGCCAACCAAAGAACAGAATTATCGTTACCGAGCCCCCAAAATACATTTGGTCACACAGAGAAAAATGGTACACCTTGATACTGTAACAGTTATTTCCCCAATATTATCCAAAGATACTGAGCAACGCCCTAAATGAAATTGTAAAGTTGGATATTTAGTGTATTGGACATTGAAAATAAATCACGTCAAGGACACTGTGCTCACATTCAGTTTGAATTGGTCCATTCAAGAAATATTTAAACCAGAAAAACAAGAAAAACAAGAATAACAAGAGCAAATAAGGTCTGCAACTTGGGTGCTGGTGGTCAACTTCAGGAACATGCATGTTTTATAGATCATTCATATATTCAGTATTTTAACATTATCTATGGTTAGCCGGTGTGTTAACTTGAATAGGAAGGACGAAAAACGTACATGTAAGATAGTCAATATTTGTTTAAGCAATTAAGCACACCCAGCGACGATATACCACGAGAATTTGACCAGTTCACGACATATATGCACGAGTGATAGCGAGTGCATATATGAAGTGAAATGGTCAAAACCGAGTGGGATACTGTCGCTGGGTGTGATTTATTGCTATTATATCGTAACAGTATATTGAAATTCTGACATGAACTGTCAAAAAGGACATTTGCTCTTGCCGACAGGTCGCGCGGGTGCCAGCTGTGGTTAATCGCGAATATACCATGGTTCTTTTCGCGTCTCGACCAATCAAATCGCTGTATTTGCACCATCAATATACTGGTATGATATAATAAAAAATATTTGTATAAAGTTATTGGAGAACATACATCAAAGGCCTCGACCTCTCTTCATTTAAATCCACCACCTGTTAACACCAGCGGTACAAACAATATACAGCTCGGCATGGTCGATCAATTGAAAGCGTTTATTGAAACCACGATGGCCAAGTACAGGACTCAATTGGACATAGATTCAGCAAACTAGAAGCAAAGGCGGATAATAGAAACGAGGAAATTAAAATGGTTTAGAAAAAGTTGAGAGACAATTCAGAAAGCAAACACCTGCATTGCTGATTTAGGTGCGGAAAACATCGAATATAGAAACAGACTGCAGAGAACGGAGTAAGAGCAGGATCGTGAGAAACAGCTTATTTTTTCATGGAATTGTGCAAGTCAACCAATTTTCTTAATATCATCGTTGATATTGTCGTAGGTAAAATAGTTCACTCTCAGTAACCAGCTTATCATATCTGAGAGAAGCTTTCTTTCCGTCTTTTCTAGCTTTAGTGAGGTGAGGGCCGCGCTTTCTTCTGGTTTCGCGCACCGACGGCGGGAAATCTTCTGCTACGCGATACTGAGAGTCCTGTAATTTACGGTAAAATAAAGGGATATGGTCGAGGCAGTCAGCTTGGCAGTGTTGAAGCGCAAAGTACAGAGAGTAGTTGTTCGTCTATTTTATTTGTTTTACGGAATGTGAATGGTTTAAAAACACAATGGAGCAATTCCGTCTTTATGCTGTATCTGAAACAGTTTGATATCATATATTTAACAAAAACACGATATATTTCTGATGATCGTGTTTTCAAATTAGATGGCTATGATAGCTATCATCACATTCGACACGAAAAAAAACCGTTTCGATTGTCCTTCAGGTGAAATTAGGATTTTCTATAAGTCTCATTCTCTTAAAATTTTGAAGTTTGTCATTTTTCACTTTGATTTCTCAAATGATATTGTGTGGTTCCTATTCCAATCTACAGCTTTAAAAACTTTGCTGCAGCTTTGTTTATTTTCCACCACAAGACTCAAGTAGCTATTCAAATCACACCCGTTGTCAAATCCTTAAGGACGAGCAGGCGAACTATTGGATGTCCTTCTTCTTTTCTTTTTTTTTTCTTTTTTTATTTTGCTTGCTTGTGGCGACTTTAATGCCAGAACGGGGGACGGAACCAGACTTTATCCAGACAGATATAGTGACTTTATTTCTGATGATAATATCAGCTTACGTGATGAACAGTTACCCTCCAGATCTTCAAAAGGCCGTACAGTAAATAATTATGGTAAAGTGCTATTAGATTTATGTAGAAATTCGGGACCAAGAATACTTAGGAAGAGGATTCATAGCGATAGGGGGTTAGGTCATTTTACTTCCATTAAGGACTCTGGAGCCAGTAATATTGTCTATGTACTTTCCAATTTCGATAATTTTGATATGTTCAGTGATTTTTTTAGTTTCTGAAAGGCTAGACACTACCATTTGCTCGTTATACTTAATGTAAGGTCTGCTTAATCATGTGATAACATTGTGGCGAATAGTAAAACCGATTGGTTCGTTAGATACAATTGGAATGAACCTTATATTGAAATGATAGTTTATTTTGGAATGGTGAATACAGCTTAAACTTTCTAATAATTTCTATGCTTTTCTTGGACTTCAATGATTTTTTTCAAAGCTTCAGATACTCTTGTAGAAATGTTACACAGTGCAACAACTTGATTTTTGTAATCCAGAAAGGCCAGACTCTGACCATTTGCAAGGTGTACGTGCGTTCGCTGTTGACTTTATCAAAATTAATGTGGTCATAATCTGATGACAATGTCCTCAGATTAGTAACTTACCTCGATTGTAAAGCTTTTGTGTTATTTCACCGAGATGAAGCGAGTGACTTTTCCTCTTATTGTGGCTGAAAAATACCATCTTTGATAGCATTAAAAGAGCATAATAATTATCTCTCTCACATTCCAGTAGCTCCACGACAAACAACCAGCCCATACAAATACTCGATATGATACTTTGAGAATTGATTAGTGATCAATCTGAACCAATGATGACGCCAAATATGCACTTTTCGGGGCTGAACTTGGTGAACACTGGTTGTGCGAGCGAATGGTATGTCTTGGGTTAAGGCTTCCGGTAGAACGCGTTTCGCGGACAATAGTCAGACTCTCAAATTTCTACAATTCTTTTCTGATCTACCACTTGTGGGGGCTCATTTTAAAGCTCTTAGAGAAAGAAAAACTTTAACCGTCTCAATTTTTCGAAGGATCCACAATTTAATTTTCCCCATAGAGTAAACACAGGAATGGCGGCCATTTTAAATTTGAAATATTGGTAAATCTTTGGTCATACAGTACAATCAAATGCACGGTAGACCCCAGTTTTGATTTTTGAATTTGAAGCGTGTGGTTGAAAGATTCCTTGAGGAAAGTTTAAACAAAATTCTAAGTCTTTCACTTTCGAGGCGCATACTACCTTAAAAATATGCATGTCACTTACACACGTATAATATCTACGTAAGGGGATTTATTAACAAGCAGTGATGAACGACAATGACACACATTATATCTATATTAACAAAACTCTTTATTGTTAAGTATTTGCATACAAATGCTTATTCATTAAGTTGTGCCTCTAATGAACAAAGTGCTTGAATTGTTTACGTAAAATATATACAAATAAATTAAAATCGTTCCATTGTTTTAATTCTTTATAAATAAATTTGTACTTTTATTTGTACTTGATTAAACAATACATATATCACTGATGTACAAAGACATCAGTGATATTTGAATTATTTTTAAAAAGTTTGATAAAGCTGAAATTGACAAAATAATGAATTTTTAATGAAATACCTCATAACCAAACAACGAGAATATGACGGTGATCTAAACGTTCTATTCCAATGATGTTGAAATCAAGCCATTTTCAATAATCCTTCACGCAACTGTTAGCAACCGGAAGTGCAACTCATTGTGGTTTCTGACAGAGGAAGTGACGTACTGGTAACAAGACTACCTCATACTGGAATGTTCATTCTTTCTGCCGTAGACGGCTATACATGAATCAGACAGTCTCGAAGGTCATTAAAGGTATTCGGTCACCTGTTTTTTAACGGCCAATTATGGATTTTACGCGGGTGGCCGCTTTTTAAAAAGGGCGCCCCACACGACAAGCCATGGCATACTTAGCAGCGTCGTCTGCATGAGCTTTCACGTATCGAATATGGAGGATTGACAGCTACAGGTGTTACGGGGTAGTATGCTAAGCCCCGCCCCCTTACCATGTATGGAATATGCAAATTTACGGTGACCGTGTACCTTTAAGTATCACTGTTAAAGTGACAGGAATAAGCAATAACCATAACTACGCGCTAAACTGTTTAATTCGATGAATTTCATCAAAGGGACAATACAGCCTTAAACCATTACGGAACAACTTACGATGTGCATATGAAAAAGTGCATAAGAAAATTGATGACGTAAACTACAGTACCTAACATTCAAGATAAGAGATTGAAAATGCAGTATATGAACACTAAACCACCATATCACAATAGTAATATGTATGTACGAATTACTGACATTTTAAGTGTCCTGTTAGTATGTAATAAGTTTATAAGTGATTATATAATTATGTTACTGAATTATCTGTAAGTAAAAGAAGTTAAAAGAAATATGTAATCACTGTATTATAGTGATATCTTATCGATATATATCATAAAAAAACTACAATTGCAAATATATACAGGATTAATAACTTCTAGTCCATGTACAGTAATTAGAAATTGATAAATCCAAATCCACACTTTTGCGGCTTAAACTTCATCTTCCTATTTGTTGCATGTGAAATAATGGTTTATATTTTTTGCGTAAAGTTATTGCAATGAGACTATCACATTTGACACTGAATTTTAATTGAAATTCATCAAAGAGGCAGTAGCAGGGACGTTTGATAATATTTTCATTACTGTTCTTGCTTAATCACATCAAAACAATGCCACGTTTTTTCCCTAAACATGCTGAACCTCACATTGAAATCTGTCACGGAGGGACTGTGACCTAGCAATAGCAATGCATTGTGTCGTTATAAATGCAATGTTATTGTAGACTGGGTCAGGTCGTTTCCACAACTTGAACGCCAGTCATTTCTACATGATTGCTCTGGTGCAACACAACGATCTGATAGATATCAGATGTTTAGAATTCGATTTGCTCAAGTCGGTGGAGATTGCAAACCACGTCAAGGTCATCTGAACGATAATCTAGCAAAAATTGATGTTTCTGATGACGACGAGCCCATCTTTTCTTTTCTTTCTTTCTAATTGCCTGCTGATCGCCCTTCGAGACAGGGAGGCGTGAGCCATCTTGTCATCTGATTGTAATTACATTCCCAATAAGCATTGGCTGACACCACAGTGGTACGTTTCGATATACTTCAAATAAAAAAAATTGTTTCGGAGACATGGTAAAACTAATAAAATATTCTGAATGCGAAAATGCGAGATCATCTCCTCAAAGATTAGCGCCTGTACCATTTAGAATGAAATTCAAGGTTTAAGTCAGAGTCGACTGCTGTCGTGAAATATTGTAAACTTCTCGCATACTCTCCAAAAAGTAAGCTAAATGTAAATCAATGAATAAGGTCTATAAACGACAGAACGATGGTACTTTATTATTACTTGGGTCCTCGGCTTCCTTCATCTTACAGACGATCGCATTTGCATACAATATGATCCTTTGTGGTCGATAATGACACCTGGAAAAATGCAAAAGATATCAATTTTTTAAATATATATATATATATATATATATATATATATATATATATATATATATATATATATATATATATATATATATATATATATATATATATATATATATATATATATACTTTCTTCCATATTCTGTAAAAACTAAAATCCTGATAGTTTACTTTCAGGTAAGATGTAACACCAGCTCATGTATATTGGTTCTCTCATTTAGTTTTTGCAGAGTCATTTAACGTTAGGTTTGATTAAAAATAATGCAAAATAGCTAGCGCTATATTGGTAGACGTGCCCGTACTGCAATATATATTTGGAAGCTCTTCTTATAATGATCAAATTTTGTGATGGCGCATGCAGGAAAAACTCTATAGGCAAAAACCCAAAATAAATGAGGTGTTCAGAGACTCTGGAAATTGTGAGAGGCAGCTAGAAATTAAATTTTTTGAAATATCGTAATACTATCATTATGAAAGAATAGTTAGAATAGCGTATTGGTGTTAACATACTTATAGAACAGATAAGACCGTATAGAAGTAGAAGTGTCAACGTAACGTAGAGGGCGTTGTCTTTACTGGGCGAAACTTAGTCCAAGAAAAATAGGTGGTGATGATGATGATGGTGATGGTGATGATACACAGGAAGATGGTGACTTGCAAGGAGAAGAGGACACCATGGATTGTGTGGAAAATGTGAATAGTGTGGATACGGAAAACGAAAATGGTGGAATAAAGCAAAACAACATAACAACTACTACTAAGATAAATGAAGAACAGGCTGATAACACTTAACACAAATGGGTTAAGAAACCCAACAAAAAGGAAGCAATGCTTTGAATTCATAAAAAGACAGAGAGCAGACATCATATTTCTACAGGAAACACACTGTGCATCACAGATTGAAGCTGACGCATGGACAAAAGAATGGGGTGGTGAGGGAATATGGAACAACTATAAAAACAATAGCAGAGGAACAGCCATACTCTGGAAGAAAGACTGTGAACTTGACATTAAGGTAATTAAAATGGCTCACGAAGGACGAACTATTATAGCTATGTTAAAATATGACAATGTTAATATTTTACTTCTGAACATCTATGCTCCAAACTCTGTTAAAGAACGAAAAAACTATTTCAATTTACTCAGTGAGGAAATTGAAAAAGCCTCACGAGATCATGAATCAGATTCCATAATATGTGGTGGTGATTTCAACTGCGTTGTAGATACATCCAAAGATAAGATATCCTCAGCTAGGTTGTGTAATGATAGTAGTGTACAGGAGATTAAAGCTATGATGAATCAGTTCAATTTGACTGATGTGTGGAGAAGATTACACCCACATCTTCTCCAATACACGTGGCACAGACTTTGCAAAGACAAAAAAAACTATCAGACAAAAGTCAGACTGGACCGGTGGCTCTTCACGAGTGACTTGTTTACTGAGGTTAAAAAGTGTGAAATTTTATCTTGTGTTATTTCAGATCATCAACCAGTTGTAGTTGATATGGAATCTTTAGAAGGTGTAAAACGTGGGAAAGGGACATGGAAATTCAATAACAGTCACCTGTCATGTACTCATTTCAAAAACCAAGTAGAAAACCTCTGGAAATTTTGGCAAGGTCAAAAGCCTCTTTTTGATGACATTTCAATTTGGTGGGACAAAGGCAAGGATAAACTTCGAGAATTGGCCATTAAGTATAGTTTACAGAAAAACAGAAGTAATAAGAAACACCGTAATCTGTTGGAAAAAAGACTGCACAATATGATGACATCAGATCAATCCGCAAGTGATATTGAAGAGGTTAAAAACCAGTTAAAATCATACGAATTAAATCAAATACAAGGACAGCAAATTCGATCAAGGGCCCAATGGGTTGAACAAGGAGAGAAGTCTTCAAAATATTTCCTCAATCTAGAAAAACAGAGAGGTAAAGAAAAACTATTCAAGGAGGTTAGAGACAAGAGTGGCAAAATAGTCACTGATATTGATTCTATATTAGACATACAAGCAGAATTTATGAAGATCTTTACAAATAAGAAAATGTTGACACCATACTACAGAGGGAATTAATAGATAAAACCAACATTGCTTTAAATAATGAAGATAAACAGAGTTTTGAAGGTCAAATTACACAGGAAGAAGCTCTTAACGCTTTAAAGTTAATGGCCAACAATAAGTCACCAGGTTCTGATGGCCTTTCAGTGGAATTCTATAATGCTTCTGGCATATTTTAGGGTCTGACCTAATTGAAACATTTAACGCTTGCTTTAATTCAGGGGAATTGACGAACAGCCAGAAACTTGGTTTAGTTTCTTTGCTCTATAAAAAGGGAGATAAGGCAGACTTAAACAATTGGAGACCGATAAGTCTCCTCAATGTAGACTATAAGATTCTTGCAAAAGTAATTGCTAATAGGGTGCGGAAGGTAATAGGCAAAATATGTAGCCCAGATCAATGTGGATACATCCCGGGCGGGAGATAGGTGATAATATTGTCTTTACTAGAGATATTATTGAATACGCTAATTTTACTGATAAACCTCTTATTGTCATAAGTCTTGACCAAACAAAAGCTTTTGACAGGTTAAACAGAGACTTCCTTTTTCAAGTCCTTGACAAATTTAACTTTGGCACTGACTTTATCAAGTGGATAAAAATTCTTTATAATAATACTACATGCAAAATTAAGTGTAATGGCTTTCTTTCTCGCAGCATTCAACTTCAGAAGGGTGTGAGACAAGGGTGCCCCTTATCACCGTTACTGTATATCATGGCAGCAGAAGTGCTAGCCGAAAATATTCGTAAAGATGACAGCATATCAGGATTCATACTACCAGACAAACAAGAGGAAAAAATTAAGAGTTTTGCAGATGATACGACTCTTTACTTGAGAAATTGAAAAGCATTACTCAGTCATTGAAAATGTTCAACAAATATGAAAAAGCAACAGGTGCAAAGCTGAACAAAAAGAAATCCAAAGGTTTATGGGCTGGGAGTTTTAAAAACCGCACTGATTCAGTGGAAGGGATCGATTTTCAAACAAGGTTTTACAGATCTTGGGAGTTGGGTTTGGAAACAGTAACACATCTAGAGAAAACTGGAAAACAGTGATGGAAAAATTTACGAATTGCCTTAAGATCTGGAATACTAGAAATCTGTCGTTTAAAGGCAGAGCAATAGTAGCTAATATGCTGGCTGCATCAAAATTATGGTACCTGGCATCATTTGATCACGTACCTAAGGAAATTATTAATGAAGCAAATAGTAAATTATGGAAATTTATTTGGAGAGGTAAACGAGAAGTTATAAAAAGGGGTATTTTCATTCAAAGATATGATGACTGTGGCAAAAAAGTTGTCGACATTGAAGAAAAATTAATGCACTCCAATTAAAGTGGCTTATGAAACTTTTTGCGAAAAATCCAGATAAGGGGACCCCTAAATGGGCCAGCTTATCAAAATATTTCATAGCGAGTTATGACAATAAACTTAATAGTGATTATCACTACCTCCATCTCAATTTCAAAGTCACACAACAAACGAACCCCAATGGTGTATGGGATATGTTAAATACCTGGAAGTCACTTAGACTTACAAGAGTGAATCTGCCAACATCAAAACAGAATCTTCTTAGAGAAGTTCTGTGGTATAACGACAATATTAAGAATGAAGGAAGTGTCCTCTTTTATGACAAATGGTCAAAGAGTGGAATTTTAAGGCTTAGGGACATCTGGAATGATGACAGAAATGACTGGCTTCAACAATGGGAAATAATTGCAAAAATTAGAGGAGGTACAAATAGACATGTGCAAGAGGAAATCAAAACAGAGTATGAAACACTCCTCAATGCTATTCCAGATTCCTGGAAACAAATCATTTCTTCAAACATCCAAAATGAAGAAAACTATGATATCTTAGACTTAGAGAATTATGGTCTGACAAAAAGTGAGGTCAAAACCAAGTCACTGTATTGGAAATTAGTTGATAAGAAATGGCATGCAGTCAGAGGTCAGATTGGTCAAAAATGGGCTGAGAATCTAAGTCTTTCTGACAGTTACAAAGCTACTCTATTCAGCCGTCTTAATTCAACAGAAATTGTCAGCAATTCAGTAAATGATTTAAATTGGAAGATTTTCCATCGAGGCCTAGTCACAGGAAGCTTGGCCAAAACTTTCAATTTAAGTGATGGGAAATGCCATATTTGTGGCCAAGAAGAAACACTGGAACACATCTTATTTGAGTGTAAATATGTTAAAGAAATCTGGCAGAAATGTATTTCTTTCTTTGTCAGAAACCACAACTTTGATAATAATATCAATATCAAAAGATTAGCAATTGCAGGAATCGAAAATGATAATAATGCAACATCTGACATTATTTACTGTATTACTTCCTTTGTAAAATATACAGTTTGGAATATTCGAAATTCGGTTACTCTTGATGGGATTAAAGTTTCCCTTCAATCCTATGTCATGCAATTGAAATGTCATCTCTCCTCATGGATGAATACATTGTATTTCATTTATAAGATGATGAACAAAACTGAGGATTTTATCACAAAGTTTTCAAGCCTTGTAAGACTGGAAGGAGAAGAATGCATCCTGAATGCATTCATATGATGATCTTTGTAATCAAACAGCTAATTATTTGTTTTTTCACACAAGACGCATTGTAATTTTAACGCATTCACAGTTATGTAGATTTGTTTTATTTGTGACTATGTTGAAATAAATTTATTCTTTTTCAAAAAAAAAAAAAGTCCAAGAAAAATAAAAAAATTGTTTCTCATCCTCACTACTACAACTAAGAAGAAATAAACCGCGTCACCGCATCATTTTTGCAATATGTCTAGGATGAGAAACACAAATTTTATTTTTCTTGGACTTAAGTTCTTTACCTTGCAGCCTTCAGATGCCCACATCTCGCGCGTGGTATCGTAGTATCTACACACTTGTATGGACACGGCAATTTTCCCCATGAAAACGTTTGTTTGATTTGCTGCCCTCTCTTTGCTCACGGCTCCTGCAAGGAAAGAAATAAAGATTTCCTGTATGACGTTCGAACATATTACTGACAAGCATCTAATTCCATTTTTGACCATTGCGCATTTAAGTTGCGCATTGTGGTTTATACAGTTTGATGAGCTGAAAAAAACTAGCTATAGTTTTTCAAAAATAACCACTGTCACATAAAATAAATTTTCAGATAAAGAAATAGACTAAAACAGACACAATGCATGAAGCTGCCTCCAACACGATTGGAACTAATTAGGGATAATTGGATCTTCATATTTTTCAAATTTCTCAAAAGTGTTGGGTACCTTACACTGAATGTTGCAATATTACAAATTACTAATAAAAAAGCAAGTGTACCACTTAAAAAGAAAAGCAGATGAGCTTACATTTCCAGATTAAAATGACACTACTTCATCACTCAATTATTCCAAATTAGTTCCAATCGTGTTCTCCATTTTTTTCCCATTAGAGAAAGTATGTCTGACTGTTTAAAACACTACTGTTGTGGTGAAGTGGTTCAGGGGAAAACGAAAAGAATGTAAAAGGATAATCGCATCACTTTTGTTAAATGTCAAGGACCATGGAAGAAAAAGCAATAAACATTTCTTTCTTGAGCCTCTAAGACGGACACTCACTGACGTAATCTGTTATGGGTATTGAAGTGTAAGATCAGTCCTTTGATTTCCATATAGAAGACGATTCCATTGGAGTATTGCAATTTTTCCTGAAACTTTCACAAGCAACTTAGTATTAATTTGAAGGCAGACTCCCTATCTTGAAAAGAAATTCGTTCGGTAAAACTTTCAACGTGTCTAAGCAA
The DNA here is from genome assembly GCF_041260155.1 of Ptychodera flava. Taxonomy (NCBI): domain Eukaryota; kingdom Metazoa; phylum Hemichordata; class Enteropneusta; family Ptychoderidae; genus Ptychodera; species Ptychodera flava. The sequence continues at coordinate 40,414,828 of NC_091934.1, forward strand.
TGCTAACTCGATTGGAACTAATTTGGGAGAATTGGATATTTATATTTTCTCAATGGTGTTGGGTGCCCTGTAGCCGAATGTTGCAATATTGCAAAGTACCCATAAAAGCAAGTGCATTGTTCAAAGAGAAAAGCAGATGAGCTTATATTTGCAGATTAAACTGACATTAGTTCACCATCCAATTATCCCAATTCAGTTCCAATCCTGGTTTTTTCGTCTTCTATCAGTTTATCTCAAGGTTTCACGAAATGATGCTGTCACCACTTCGCATAATTGAAAGAAAACGTTTGGAAATGTACAACTGAAGGGAAACGAATGTACTTCATTCAATGAATGTCACTTTTCTACCTTTCGAAATCGTAACAAAACGTAAACCAAAATATGATCTGCGTACGATCAGATACGAACTAATTTGGTATAATTGGATGGTGAACTAATGTCGATTTAATCTGTAAATGTAATCGCATCTGCTTTCCCTTTTATCAAAACACTTGCTTTTATGATTAATTTGTAATATTGCAACATTCAGCTATAGGGTACCCATCGCTTTTGAGAAATATGAACAATATAAAGATCCAATTCTCCTAAATTAGTGCCAATCGTGTTAAGATGTTTCAGTGCAATGCAGTACTGGTCTTTGCGTCATTCTCTTGATACCTGTAGACATGACAATATTACCATATGATGTGTCTTCAATCCCTAACGACGGGGTAATTTATATTTTTAGTGGCTATGCTGACGAAGTCAGTTTGCCATTGTATTATGACATTTGTCGCAGTGTGTAGTTTTAACGAGTGCGCAATATACTTTAATTTGATTGGATACCAGGATAATTGTCTTATCGTGATTGGTCGTTTTGTTTTTTATATGTTGGTTCAATGTGCGCTGAGTGTTTGTCAAGTTTTCACCTGACTGACTTTCATTAGCCATCATTAGTCTGTACATATCGCAATTGTATCTTAATCCACCAATAGAAACACACACACGTCGCATTACTTGCACGTTTTGTGTACATCTGTATGTCTCATTTGCATTTTTATCCACAAATAGTAATACAGACCTAGCAGTACTCGCACCTTTTGCCTCGTTTCAGTCCGTTAAAAGCAAAAGTGCGAGAAACGTGCCTCAGTTCAAGCCTGTAGCCAGAACGGCAACATGTAAAACTGTGTTTCTGTATATTTCAAGTTATTAGTTATATTTTTCACAGCCAGTCATATTTTCACAATTTTAATGTACTTTTTGCAACTCAGAAATAGAATAATTCAGTTAGTTTCTGTTTAATGTTTAATGTGAAAGCGTTGTAATTAGTCTTTGTCAAAATAGTTCTTTCTGTCGGGATTATATATGTATGTACGTGTACTTTCTCCAGCAAACATTGTATTTTCTAATGAAAGTGTTTTGTGTTTTGTATAGTATTCAGTTCAAGCCTGTAGCCAGAACGGCAACATGTAAAACTGTGTTTCTGTATATTTCAGCATAATAAAAGTTGCTTTGAGTGCCGTGTATCCATGTAAGGGCGGAACCGTGATATTTGGCGTAGTCGGCAGGATGGCAATTCCGTGTACTGGTGTTTCCGTGGATGCCACTCCCTGAATGGTTAGAGGACATGACCGTAGCTGAAAAGCTGATACTTCCGGACTGGGGGCGGCGACCCCTCGAGTGGCGGATTTGCGATAGTGGCAATAGAACTGAAACCAAGCCAAACTGGACTTTGGTGAATTATCAGGTAGGCACGCTGTTTCAATCCAAGTCGGGAAATTCTCTGCGCAGAGTGTGTGTATAGTGAACTGATAGTAGTGACCTGAACCTCGCCTGGCCAGCGTTAGTTTCGTGTCTGTACGTGTTCATCATTGGTCGATTCAGGATTTACAGGTCAAGAAGAATTCAGACTGAAAAAAAAACCAAACTGGTTGCTTTGAACGTGATTTTAGTGCATTCGTGAACAACGGGACACCAGGTCGCGGTGATATAATTGCCAACGAATTTCAGTTATTTGGTTGACCGCCATTTTTTTAATGTTGGATACATACCGCAATTAAGAAGTTATTATAGTGCGAGGCTACACGCTTAGAACTTAATGTAATTGTGTTATGTGATGTTTGTGTCTAAATGAATGTTCGCTTAGTATAGTTTGTTTCTTTCAGTCTTTGTGCTTTGAATATTCAAAAGCAACCAAGCCATCATTTTCTAGAAATGTAATGAAGGAGACTAGATTTTTTCTTCAGATTCCATAAATTTGATTTGACAATTTTGAATAGTTTATTATTTCAATTACTGTAAGTTGATTTCCTATGTGTTCTCTGAATTATAGATTTAGATTTAGAGTATTTATAAATTAATTTGTATTATTAATTTGGTATAGATTATTAATTTGGTATAGATTATTATGCTAATTTTCTGTGTAGTAATCACTTAGATTTAGTTGTATTTGTAATTTACAGAACTGATATAGAATTGATTTAGTTTCATACAGTATGAATTTCTTCATTCCTTCGGTTAGTAAAATTTCCACAGAACATTGGAATCCATCCTTACAATTTGTGAAATTTGGTTCTGTAGTGAATTGATTGATTTGAATTATCAATTTGCATAAATTATTGGTATCATTTGATGTTTATAATTATTCAAATTATTGATATGCATCATTGAACCAGAAGATCATATACCTCTACCACTACTCGCATTCAACAGGCTACAGTTGCTGATAAAGACGTGCTGGCTAAGTTGGCAGAAGTTACTCAAGGTTTAGCGAAGTTGACAAAGAAGGTGGAAGACCTTGAAAGAAAGAGAGCAAGTCAAAACCAGCCTCATCAACGCAACAGTAATCAGCATACCCAGCAGAGATCTAATTTTACAGGCAAGTGCTACAAGTGTGGGCAGGCAGGACACAGGAAAGCTGAATGCCATTTAAACGGACAACGGCCAGTCACTATGAGGGACATGCACTAGACCAGAAGATTCCCAGTCCCTCAACTACATTAGATTCATTGATTGGTGATGCAAATGAAGCCGATATCCTATTGGGAGGATTTCCTTGCTTGGCTCTTTTAGATACCGGGTCAATGGTGTCAACAATATCAGAATCCTGTAATAAAGAGAAACTTCAAAAACCAATCCGGTCATTAACTGATTTTGTGAAAGTTGAGGCCGCCAATGGGATGGAAGTTCCACACTTGGGATATATCGAAACTGAAATCATAATGCCTGATTGTTATGGAAGACATGTCTCAGAAAATGTTCTCTTGTTAGTTGTAGATGACAGTGAATATAACCTGAGGGTACCGGCGGTTATTGGCACAAATATACTAAAGCATTACCTTACAGAGTCTTCACCACAACAGGATGGTTCCACATCGAAATTGTCTGGCCCATGGAGACTGACGTATCAGACCATACAACAACAGCAGCAAGTTCAAGGTAAATCTATAGAGGTCAAGAATACCAAGCCCATCACCATAGCTGCCAATCAAAGGACTGTAATCCATGGATTCTGCAGAGTAGACAAATCATCATTGAACCAGAAGATCATATACCTCTACCAGGTGGGTTACTTGTCACCCCTACAGTGATGCAGTTGCGTTCAGTTGGAACCGCATGCAGAGTACCAGTAACTATAACGAATCTTGGAGTGAAAGCCATCACCATCCTACAAAAGACCATTTTATGTAATGTCAACCAAGCATCCCATATTTCTAAACCCTTAGATCCATATCAGGAAGAACCCACTAGATTTGCTGTTGATGATTCCACGGGACCCATAGCACCAGAATGGCTTATCAAAGACCTTGGTTTAATGGATGACGAAATCGAAATAAACGAAGTCCAAAAGGACCAAGCTATGAGAGTCATCGGGAAGTGAAAAACTGTTTTCTCTGAAAATGAAATGGACTTGGGCCACACAACACTCGTCAAACACAAGATAAAGTTGACTGATGAAACACCTTTCAAAGACAAGTACCGGAGAATTCCACCTGGGATGCATGAAGAATTAAAACAGTACCTAAGTGATATGCAGGAAAGTGGCGTAATTAGAGAGTCTGACAGCCCCTGGTCTTCAAATGTGGTCTGTGTCCGGAAACCAGATGGAAAATTACGAGTGTGCATTGATTACAGGAAGTTAAATGCTAAAACCATCAGAGATGCCTATGCTCTACCGAGAGTAATGGATACTTTTGACAACCTCAGTGGTGCAGAATGGTTTTCTTCCTTGGATCTTCGCTCTGGGTACTACCAAGTGGAAATGGAAGAGGATGACAAACAGAAAACTGCATTCACTGTAGGTAATTTGGGCCTGTACGAGTTCAATCGGATGGCAATGGGACTGACAAATGCACCAGCAACATTCCAACGTCTCATGGAAAAATGTTTTGGAGAATTGTCATTTCATGAGTGTTGTATATATTTAGATGACATAATTGTATTTTCCAAGACCTTTGACGACCATTTGAAAAGGCTGGAGCGCATATTCCAACAATTGGCAGCAAATGGGTTGAAGTTAAAGACAACAAAGTGTGACCTGTTCCGTCGAAAGATGGGACATATCGTTTCGTCCGAAGGAATTGCAACTGATCCCAATAAAACATCTGCCCTGAAAGAATGGCCAGTTCCTACTACTGGAAAACAGGTGAGACAATTTTAGGCTTTGTCGGATATTACCGTAGGTACATAAAGAATTTCAGTACCATAGCCAAACCACTTAATGATTTACTATGTGGGCTGCAAGCAAGAAACAAGTCTGGGAAGTTCCAACTGGGGAGATGATGCACAACAAGTATTTGATAGTCTGAGGGAGACACTTATGTCAACACCCATATTGGCTTTTGCAGATTATTCTTTACCATTTGAGCTCCATACTGATGCAAGTTCCCAGGGTTTGGGTGCAGTGTTGTATCAACGCCAGAAAGGTGTTCTTAGAGTCATTGCATATGCAAGCCGAGGATTAAAAAACTCGGAACGTCACTACCCAGCACACAAACTTGAATTCCTGGCACTTAAATGGGCTGTTACACAGAAATTCAGTGATTATCTGTATGGACACAAGTTCACGGTATATAATGATAATAACCCATTAACATATCTACTCACTTCTGCCAAATTTGATGCGGTAGGGCACCATTGGCTTTCTGACCTTTCAACGTTCGACTTCTCCATTGTGTATAGATGTGGGAAGAGAAACATTGAAGCAGACGCATTGTCAAGAATTCCCTGGAAATTACAAGAGTCACCTGAAGATGAAACTACTGTGGAAAGTGACATAGTCCATGAAGTCTGTCTGGCAGCAAACCATGCAAGAGATGCATCATGCGTAGAGTCACTTACTATGACAGTGGACCATGGTGTAGTAACTGGAGTTACATTTCATAACCTTATCAACTGGCAAACAAAACAAATGGAAGATCCAGTAATTGGGCCAATCATGCATCAGTTTACCACTGGACAGAGACCAAAAATAAAAAAATCAACGTAAAGAAGTAAAACAGCTGTTATGGCAGTGGAAGCGTCTTGTTCTTAAGGATGGTGTCCTCTACAGAAAATGTATACTTCATGGCAAGGAGCACTTACAAATAGTGTTACCGGAGATGTACAGGAAAGAGGCTTTGATAGGACTGCATGATAATCTGGGACATTTAGGCAAGGACAGAACTTTGGATCTTGTCAGGTGCAGATTTTATTGGCCTGGAATGATCAATAATGTCACACAAAAGGTGGAAGGGTGTTTGCCTTGTATTCGTCGTAAAACATCTGTTGTTCCTAGAGATCCTTTGGTTACAATCCAGACATCACAACCTATGGAAATGGGATGTATTGATTATCTGCATATGCCAGCTGCTGACAGAGGATTTTGCAATATATTGGTAATGACTGATCATTTTACAAGATATGCCATGGCTGTTCCAACAAGAAACCAGTTAGCTTCAACAACAGCTAAAGCCTTATTTGAGCACATGATTCTGCGCTATGGGTTTCCGAAAAGTATACACATTGATCAAGGAAGGAACTTTGAGTCCGCAACAATTCGAGAACTCTGTAAATTGGCAGATATCAAGAAGACACGAACTACCTCATTTCACCCAGAAAGAAATAGAATGTGTGAACTTTTAACCAGACGTTACTTCAGATGCTTAGGACCCTGTCAGAAGACAAGAAATCTACATGGGCCACATATGTACCACAAATGGTTCACGCTTATAATGCAACAAAACATGATAGTACTGGGTATTCCCCCTTTTTCCTCATGTTTGGACGAGAGCCAGTACTTCCTATAGATGTGGAATTGTTTACGTGCTCTAGGAAACCACAGAAAGGAAAAGTTTCTGGCTATGTAACTCAGCTGGCTGACCGACTGGACTTTGCATACAAAACTGCCATGGAAAAGTCTGAAGAATGTGGGGTGAGGCACAAGACTACATACGATAAGAGAGTAGTAGAAGCAACTATTCAACCTGGAGACTCAGTCCTGGTGAAAAATGTTACACCACAGAAAAATTACAAATTGGCCAACAGATGGGAGGATGATCAATACATTGTCCTCGCTCAACCCTCAAAAGATATTCCAGTGTATGTGGTTCAGAAGCAAGGAGGGAAGGGCCGAAAGCGAACATTGCACCAAAATATGTTGCCTCCTCTACCAACAGAACTACATGGTGTAGACGAGGTGAAAGATACAGTCAAGAAGAAACTGACTTCACCACCGAGAAAACCCAGCACGTCAAGCAATCATGATGAAATCCAGGAAGATGATGAAACTCCACACCTAATCCACGTGACATCAAAGGTAACTTCACCTACATTCAACAAGTCTTTAGACCCTTGTAGCCCTGAATTTATCCCATCTAATCCAAACACCTACATAACTCCCTCTGCCACCGATATCCCACCCAGATCAGATTATAGTATAGCCAATGATTTAGTTTCTGTATATAATGACACCACACCACCTAATAGTTCATATGAGGTTTCTGACAATAGTCATGACTTGGATACCTTAGACCAGCATTCTGACCCTAGTAATGATGGTAATAATGATCCCCTTTACACGTAGACACAGTAACTGCTGACATTGGTTATTTACTTTCCTCAGACTTGCATTCTGTTCCCACAATTGATGGTAATGATCATTCCTCGGAGTCTACTAATGTAAACAGTCAAAGTGACTCGGATATCTCTTCAATAGAATGGGACAGTGCTCCACCAGTTCTACGGCGCTCAACCAGGCAGAGAAAACCACCTGATAGATATTGTCCAGGCCAATTAGATACTCGAAATTTCATACATTTGACCCTTAAGGATGTAACCTTTATTTCATGTGATAGTAAATAGTTGATGTCGAGGACGCCATTTCCCTACGGGGGCGTGAATGTCGCAGTGTGTGGTTTTACGAGTGCGCAATATACTTTAATTTGATTGGATACCAGGATAATTGTCTTATCGTGATTGGTCGTTTTGTTTTTTATATGTTGGTTCAATGTGCGCTGAGTGTTTGTCAAGTTTTCACCTGACTGACTTTCATTTAGCCAATCATTAGTCTGTACATATCGCAATTGTATCTTAATCCACCAATAGAAACACACACACGTCGCATTACTTGCACGTTTTGTGTACATCTGTATGTCGCATTTGCATTTTTATCCACCAATAGTAATACAGACCTAGCAGTACTCGCACCTTTTGCCACGTTTCAGTCCGTTAAACGCAAAGTGCGAGGAAACGTGCTTCAGTTCAAGCCTGTAGCCAGAACGGCAACATGTAAAACTGTGTTTCTATATATTTCAGGTTAGTAGTTATATTTTTCACAGCCAGTTATATTTTCACAATTTTAATGTACTTTTTGCAACTCAGAAATAGAATAATTCAGTTAGTTTCTGTTTAATGTTTAATGTGAAAGCGTTGTAATCAGTCTTTGTCAAAATAGTTCTTTCTGTCGGGATTATATATGTATGTACGTGTACTTTCTCCAGCAAACAATGTATTTTCTAATGAAAGTGTTTTGTGTTTTGTATAGTATTCAGTTCAAGCCTGTAGCCAGAACGGCAACATGTAAAACTGTGTTTCTGTATATTTCAGCATAATAAAAGTTGGCTGTTTCAACTGCCATTGCTGGAGTGCCGTGTATCCATGTAAGGGCGGAACCGTGACACATTTTTGTATCAAATGTAACAAAAAGATGTCATAAGCTAACAGCGGGTAACCAATTCGAGGCGATTTCCAAAATCGGCAATTGAATCCTCACAAAGTAATACAAAGTAATGGAGAGTTGTTAGAACATCCGTATCCACTACAAACATCAAATGAAGGAGAACAAGAATTTTTCTGGGAACGGGCTGTGAGATTTTCGATGATTCAACACTTCACTCTGGTTAAGAAATCAGAATTATAGCGAAATTAACTGCACATCGAGATAAAAATGTCTTACTATTTATTTGTAAATGTAATTGTTATTTTATAACTCAAAGTCAATGCACCAAAGATGGATTTTCATACATTGAATAAATACAATATAGAAATAAATAAATAAAAGAACTGTGGATATATAAATATAGAACGACACTACAAACGATAAGCATAAGTAAAAGTGGGTGAGCACCAAAAAATTCTATAAAGACACAGGAGGAAGGCGATATTGATCAACCAATGACTCAGAAAAGAACAAACAGGCACAGTGAATCGTTATATGGGAGCGGTGATCGGAAAAGGTTGCAATCCAATTCTGGTTTAAATTATAGCATTGGTAATGATGGATGAACGATATTTGAATGAACGACCGTGAATGTTATAGACATGATATTTACTTCTGGTGTTATACTGGTGAATTGTTGAATATTTGATGAGAAGGTCAGAAAAGTAGACGGTAATTTTGTTATTGATACATTTCTTAACAAGGTTTTAAAAATGCCGGTCGTGACTTGCCTGGATGGTTGACCAGATGAAACATGGTCTGAATTTTGAGTCCACACTGAACGAGAACTGCAAAATTAATCAGGCATTGCGAATTGCTTTAAGAGTGATGTTAAAGTTAAAACGATTGGAACTAATTGTGGAGAACTGGATCCTAAAAATTTTCGAATTTATCAAAAAAGTAACGTGCCCAAAAGCTCTAAGTTGCAACATCACAAATTCTCGATATAAACAGGTGTATTGCATAAAAATATAAGCAGATGAGCTTACATTTGCAGATTAAGCCAACGTTGCCACACGATACGATTATCCAAAAATTAGTTCCAATCGTGTTAGTTGGAACAGACAGTGTCGCAGTAGCCTAACAAAGAGATAATATCATTGCGAACTTTTTATGAAATACACTGTCTGACATGGACAAATTTCATCAGACGATAGCCATATGCTCGGCAGAGGCAGGCGAATTTTTTTGACCAGCTGATTTCTTGGTCAAGTCTGAACCCTAATTTAAAAGAAGGAGCGGAAGGAGATGCTTTGATTACAGTACTTTGATAAGAAAGAAGTTTTGTTCTATTTGAAGGCATAGCTTTAGGGAGTTATAAACAAAATTTTAACTTACTCTTACCTAACTCCATTGCTAAAGTGTACCTTGCAGCGTCTCCCAAGGGTCCAATTACAACTTGTCTCATTCCTTCATCGATGTTGAGCGTTTCGTTCCAAGCAAATGATGTGTTGAACTGGTAGTTATCCGAATGGATGTAAAGTAGCAGTGCAGCCGTCGTTTGATTGGTAGCCACCGAAATCAGCATGACTGAGTTGTCGGCTGGAACGTTTACTTCCAACATGTAGGTCTGGGTCCCTGCTATTTCAAAATCGTGAAAATTCGCCCATGATTTTTTGTTTGGCCCCTTTGACTTTGTTCGGTTGATTTGAGATTCCTTTGCTATCGCAACTTCAAGGTGGCTATCGGAATCTGTAGTTTGAACGGTTGACACAGACTGACCAGACTCATACATCATTTCCAACAAGAATATCGGTGAATCCAGAAGATAACTTTCACTTGACCAGAAAAATGGGTTTCTTGCCAAGGCAATGAACTGAAAATGTACAATAAATATTGATTTCAGTAATCGCATATTTAAATGTTAAATACTGCATTTTTTGCCTATAAAATGCTTCCCCGTTGCAGTACTTATAAATTAATCTTTTATTTTGTCAATCTTAAGTCATCAATACCAGGACTAACGGGTTGTTTTGAAATTAAGAAGGGAGCAATTTCAATGGGATCTAAAATATAAACCACCAACAATATTATGATTATTTGCCTTCTGATGTGATTTGGTGAGTAGATTCTTGCAGAGAATCAGTTGATGCAATGATTTCAAAACTTTTAGAAAGCCATATTAATGTTATTAGAGCATGCAAAATCTGTAAATTCGGGAAGAACATTTTGCGTATATATCGAATCAAACCCAAGTATGGGGAGTCACGCTAACAAGGAGTTAAACTAGTAACACTAACAAGGAGTGACTGGCCGAGAATATGTTGGATTATTGCTATTACAAATGATAGGTGGAAATATGACTACAAACCCACAGACTAAACATGGCTTTGGTCATATGCCTGATAAATGTAAAGTGTGTTACCTTTGTCGAGATTGGCTTTAAGTTATCCTCAATATCTAGTAAACCCATTGGAACTTTCAATGTGCCATATTTCGATATAAACTGTGTTTCTACGTGCATAGATGATTCAGATTTCATAAGCTGAACTTCTATGAGATCTGTTTGATAGGTCCTTCGAGATTGTCCAGGCAACATGGTGCTGAGAGCGGAGGAGAGCGTTGAATTCAAAGCGGCCAGTGTTTTCTCAACGATGAATTTAGCTTTTCGAGAAAACTCCGGCACTTCGAAGATCATTTTGGATTTCACTACAGCGTCAATGGCCGAGAGTATATTGTCTGCTGACTGAATTAATTCTGAAACAGGTAAACATAGCAATTTGTCATTGATATAGTGATATGTTGTCCTCTCCACCAGTATGGATTACTGGTCGCTATAAAGCTGATATTATCTACGCATACTAATTCCCACACAACCAAACATAAGTCCACGCCACCAATATTCTTCTGTCACTCAGTCTGTGCACACACACTCACTCACACACACACACACACACACACACACACACACACACAGATACACTGACAGAAATAGTTACTGACCAAAGAGTTTCACTTCCCAACACAACTGACCTCTGACATACGTACCCTTTACTATTGACGTTGCTGTTTCCACTTGGATTTCACCTTGACCTTGTTTTCCTTCAAATGCAGACGCGATGTTCATCCATGTATCAGCAACTTTTATCTACAAAGTTGTGAATATTTACAGCTTGTAAGAAAATGATAGACTGGTAAATGCAAATTTACTAAATAAATTTTGATCAGTATTTTTTTATTCATTTTATGACCTACACCCTCAGAGACATAAAATTGCTCTCTTTACCAAAACTATTTAAAATACCTCTCACGTGCAATAAATGTTTAATTATTTTCATCGAAACGCCATATATTGTCAAAGAACGTGTGCACTATAAAGATTGTGTGCTCCATAAACTTTACAGTAGGTCGTACACCCTCACTGAGGTATCTCTTAATTCTCATTTCAGCAACATGTCGATCAAAACTGAGGGCAGATACCTGCGTTGTCAGTGACAGTTCCTTCGGGTTACTATAAGATGATACTGATTTTAGTGCGATGGCTCTCTGCAGTATACTCATTCCATTGATGTCAACGTCGGTTAACGTCGCCTCAAGGAGACCATCAGTGAGAGTTTCACGTATCTGCTCAGAAAATGTCGCATATTAGGCCAACATACACGTCGAAAACAGTTTATCTTCTCCTCACTGTATGATTTACTTTCTTCCACTAAGTAATATTGCATTCTGCTTGATCGTACGTTTCACTGTGTATCATAAATCAAGGTACTATATACACAAACAAGAAGAAAAACGTGTTCTGCAATATCATAATTACCTCCGCTACAGCAGCAATCTCTGCCTCGGACATTGTCTGGGGAAAATACGAGATCAAGAATCATTTTCAATGGTTCAAAGAGGACTTGGCGTGCGTATTTGTTAACAGCAATAAATTCAGAAAATTTGCCCCTACGATAGTTATCATCACGCCCAGTAGATATAACGGTATTGTAGCTTCAGTACTCCTTGTAGGTTTAAGGTCGATCGAGCCTCGGGGACAGATATTCGGTTTCTCAAAATTTTACAATTCTTTTCAGATCTACCGCTTGTGGCGGCTCATTTTGAAGCTCTTGGAGAATGAAAAAACTTTCACCGGCATAGGTTCTTTTTTCCTCCATAGAGTTAACACAGGGATGGTGGCCATTTGGATTTCAAATATCGGTAAATCTTGGGTTGTTTCTCTACTACCAAACTTTGCACGTTGACCCCCGATTTTTATTCTTGATTTTGAAAGAGAACGGTTGAAAGATTCTTTGAGGAAAGTTTGAGCAAAAACGTTACGTCTTTCACTGTCGAGGCGCATACTACCTTAAGTATTGTTGCCATGTGTGATTGAGGCTGATGAATGATCTATTTCTACCGGAGCCTCAATAGTTTTCACGTAGCGGGAGTGCGTTATGAATATCTTTACCTCATCAGATGTCATTTGATCGACATAATTTGACATGAGGAAGATGAAACCGATGGCTTGAATGGGGTCTTCTTCCAGGATACGTTTCAAGCAAGAATCGTCTGACTCTAGCTTTCCATGAATTGTCGTGAGGTTAATTGGGCTTTCAACCTGGGCCTAAACAGAACATGCATTTAGTCTAATTGTACAACGTTAGTGAGTATGCTATTGTTACTACATTCGTAAAGTCCCTGAGACAATCATAAATTCCCTGCATAGTTTACACATTTCACTGACGAAAAACATAATTTGCACACCGCTGAGACCCAATTCTGCCAATACACTAAATTGTACATTTGTACCATTCTTACAAAACTTCCTAGTCAATTTTCTTAACTATTTATTTATTTATTTATTTATTTATTTATTTATTTATTTATTTATTTATTTATTTATTTATTTATTTATTTATTTTATACTGGTTAGCTCACTCCGCCAAAATGTACTGATTTCAAGGGAGGACCTGCGGAAAATAAAATAGACTCAAAATAAACTGAAATACTTTAAATGGATTCATAAAGGGCAAAATACAAAACATGATTAAAAATTTAAATCACGTGGCAAACAAAAGGCGAGACATATACAATAAAAAACACTGCGAAATTCAGCAGACAAAATTACATGGATGATGTGTCTTAAACACTTGTTTAAATTGTCGTAAAGAACCGATCCCGTAAAAACAGGAGGTAAACTGTTAAAATAATTAATTGCACGAAAAAAAGGAGCTACATATTGTAGTTGTTCACCAAGAAGGTAGAGTAAATCTATGAGAGTTTCCTGTCTGGTATTGATTTTGCTGGTTTATAACAATCAAACACGATTTCTAAATATGGAAGAATCCCCTTGATGAGATTTTAAAAACTTGAACATCATGGCCTAGACGTCTCTGACTCAATCGTATTTCAGCCACACGTAGCCAGTTGCCGCGGCCTAGCTTTAACAACGAAGACCAATATTTATGTATACCTTATTAATATGGACACTTCTAGAATATTACAATGTGTTTAATATAATTTATAATCAGTGACTCTTTTTATAAACATTAGTGTAAAATATGCAACATGTTTTGTCACATACAATTACATTTCATGTAAACATATGCAAACATCTGTTGCATATACATATACAACAAAATCTGTTGTAAATTCATTATCATACTTTGATATTGTAATACTGTGCAGTGCACTCTCCTGTGTCATCACATATTCTAACCATTACATCAATTAGATAATTTTTAGAAGGATCCCCGGGTACTAAGTACAAAGCCGGGGTCGTAGCACCGGCCCCAACGTGCATAATTTCATATGAGTCGGATGGGATTGTAATATTGTCTCGAATCCACACTTCATAGCTCAAACTGCTGCATATTGGGCTAACACGCCAGCCAGTGCACTCAACGAAGAAGGGTGTCTGCAGAGCGGTCCCTGTAAGCAAAGAGAAAGAGAAACTCTGTCATTCACATAATTATTCTGACAAACCATAATTTATACAACAGGTATTTTTCTTTATTTTATGATGGAAGCAAACATACTCGGTTTGTACCATGCCACCAAGATTCAACAGACACAAAGAGGTCCACAGTGTGGTCAGGAGTGCCTCAAGGTTCAATACTCGGACCAATGTTGTTAGTTCTAACACCACAGTTGCTCCGTTGTTTGCATATAATTCCAAATGTATGAAGACTATCAACCATCTGCTGTTTTTTACAAGACCAAAGAGAAATGAAATTTGGACTCTTTCACTTGTTGCTTTCATTGTGCAAATGTATGCAGTGTCAGTGTGCGAATGGCTCTGTCTTACCTTCCGAGGGCGATATACTACAATTGCCTCCGCTTGGTGGGTACTCTGTTATGAATTGGTACTGTGCACTTATCACATTGCCCTCTGCAGTTTCTATTATAGCAGTCAATACAAAATCCATTGACATAGGTAATGTATTCGCAGCGATTTTTATTCCTACACCCGTTACTCCTGAAATTCAACCGATGAGCGGAAACAGTTTAAATCACGTATTAAAGCTATTACCACCTCACAAATCACAGTTTTTGGTGCATATTTAGTACTAAATCGTTCCTGTTAATTGTCTAGTGTATCCGGAAGTACTGACTACCCACAGGAAGGGAAGACATGGTTGCCGTGGTCACTTACCATTTGGACATATTCAAATTCAGATGGGGCACGCATAACAGTAGCATCCGTGAAAGTGTCCAGTTGGTAATTATCAGGTAGAGCTCTCCTATAGAACGCTATAAGGTATTATCATATACCTTTATTCGCGTGCCTCTGTAAAGATATGGGAGAAAGCGCCCTCAGATCCTTGCATTTTATTTTACGTATCACGCCCCGGCCCGGTGCCCAAATATGGGCAATCGCGTGCATTTCTGAACTACCTCGATTCTGGTTACTACGTACGTTGCTATCCGCAAACACTCCATTCGTACACAAAGCCAGCGCGAGATTAGGAAAACATCTGCTCGCTCAGATCATAGTTGCACGTGGCGACAGTGGAGCAGCGCTGGTGACATCGGCTTCTATTTCTAAATTCTAGTGAAATCTTGTGCATACTAAGTGCGTGCCTGTTCAGTATAAATTACAAGATATTGACATCACGTTTTTGTCCTTCTTACACCTCCATTTCAGCCTGAATCTCTGTTGGTCACGTAATAGTACGCATTTTACTTTGCGAGTTCTAGAATTCTGGAGGTAAACAAATGACGTCATTATGTATGTCAATCCGCGACGGGAAGCGGCCATCGTATTTAGGGAGCCTTCAGTAATTACAGTGGGTGGGCCGGGGGAATTCCGCGCACCTCCCCGATCCTCCTGTCTAAAATGTGACCCTCCCCCTTGTCCGACATCCTAAAACTTGACCCTCCCCCCCAAAAAAAAACATTGCGGTTTTCTCCTTAGGAATGAAATCAGCTAATTTACATAACAGTTCTTTCAATTGTTATGTGAGGGCCAAATTACAGAGTGTTTTTGAAGGGACAGTCGCAATTTATCGCACAAGAATATTTGAAGAGATATGGTATTTCATACATTTGAAGGAGGGTAACAACATTTTGTGCAACTATAAGAAGGCAAGATGTGGCTGATTTAGTGCTTCATCCAAAAATGTCAAATCATAATACATTAAGTCTATCAGGCAAATTATTGACAATTTACCCCACAAAATATGCTATATCTGTATATTATATATGTTTGATAATGTATTTAAATGTACTTTGCTTGAATTGGGAAGTAAAATGTCCATTTGTGTACAAGAAATTGATTTCTGAATTTCATCTAAAAAGTTGGTTCACTATCCATGGTGTCTATGATGAAACTATGAATAGTTTTTCCAATACAAAAATAGGTAAATCTTTGCATTTCTGTAATCTTGATTATTGATATTAATGTTCTTGATTAGACTAGAGTGGTAACAAGTCTATGGTTGTGTAAGAAATTTAATGTTAGAATTTCACCAAAATGTCGATTCACTATGCATGGCGGTCTATGATGAAACTATGAATAATTGTTTTTCAGTACAAAATTAGATAAATCTGTGCATTTATGTACGCTGGATTATTAACATTATTGTTCTTGATTAGACTAGAATGGTTACAAGTCCGTGGTTGTGCAAGAAATTTTATTTTGGAATTTCATCGAAATGTTGATTCACTATACTAAGATTGTTTTTACTAGTATTTTAATCTGTAACTTTTTTTAACTTTTTTTTTAAACTTTCGCTCGGTATGTTCTGCGCCTTAAGGTGTTGATTTTACATGGAAGGCGTTTTTTAAGAAATAGTTATTATTATTATTATTATTATTATTATTATTACAAGTTTAGGGGCTATAAGTATTATATAGAAATCTAATAACAGTTCATTGAAGCTGTGGGAATTCTGAAAAAGAGGTGTCCGAATGCAGGCCCATCGTGGCAGTCGTAAGCGTGCACAAAACAAGGCACAGCGACTGTTGAGAGTCTATAATAATAATAATAATAATAATAATAATAATAATAATAATTTTATTGAGCTCTACGACCCCTTTCGAGGTATGAGAGTACATTTACATCAAAATCTCTAAACAGGAGATAAATACATCGAAAAAAAGTTCTGAAAAAAGACTTTTAAATGTATTTAAAAATAGCACTAGAAGTAGAACAATTACATGCACAAACGGAAAAATACATAAAGCAGAAAAAACTACTTAAACTTGTTCATAATGAGGTTTGCGAATTTCGCTAATTTGAGAGATCATGCAAATTCTTACTTTTGAAGAGATTCTCGAACATGACAGTGTTAGGACGTGTATAGTAATAACTTTTTACATAATTTTTTCTTTCATTATTTAAAGCAGGACATTCTAATATATAATGCATTTCATCACCAATTTTGCCTGAATTACACAAAGTACAATAGTATTAATATTATTTTGGTAACGGTTGGAAATAGGAAGTTTGTGGCTACCACAACGAAATTTAGTGAAATTAATTCTGTCCGTTGCGTTGAGCTTAGATAGGTAGTATTCAGAGATACACTCATTCTTGAAGATACGATAGTTTGTACATAAAGTATTTTTTGGACCTCGCTGTACCAATTTTGAATGCTGATATCTTTCATTCGCAACTCCAAACTGTGTTTCAACCATTTCTCGTTTACATTTTTATAGTCATACCAGATATTAGAAAAACCACACTTGTCAAGAACACTTTTGATTTTTACAATCCAAGGCGACTTATAGCTGTTGTTATCGTGCATGGACTTCAATAATCTAAACATTGAACAAGACAATTTACTCTCTTTGGAAGATATCAAGTGTATCCAAAAGTTAATCATACGTTTTTCAATAATAATATCCATACTGTTTTTTCCCAACTCTCCGTAAACCATACAGTTCGCTGTTCTAGTATTTACCCTTAAAAGATTTTTCAGGTACTTATTATAAAATGTGTTGATTTGTTTTGGATATTGATATGCCAGCAGTGTATTTGCTGCAAATATACATTCACGCATGCGCACTCGTTTGCCAGTGTAGTCTGCCAATATGAGCATGCGCAATTTAGTTCACCTGCGCGTGAATGTGTAGTCTGTACACTACGTCTCGTGCTATAATCTTGTCGTTGAGCTTTGCATGTTGACAGAAACTGGAATTACTGCAGAAAATACTTTTCAGGACATCACAAGTGGGTCCCTAAGGTAACAAGTAGGACGTTTAGGAAATCCTTTCAGAAAGTTCACGCCGCCTGTGGCCATTTTGTGGAGTATAAGTTTTACGTACCTGGAGTGATGGTATACAGTATTTCTACTGTACATATTGCCAGATAATATGCGATGCAATTTTGCGTTTCACGTCGTTCAATCATTCAGATGGAACTGCCAGCCTTCTCCAAACTTTGAAAACAATCAGGGTGACAGACTTTGGAATGCTAACTATTTTACAACAATGACGTTGAAGACATTTGTATTCGAGCTCGGCAACATTTTTTGATTTGAGAACTCTCATCATGGCGGATTCACTGAAACAGTGAGTATAGTATTCAACAACTTTTTCCTATGTCAATGTAGCACTTGTGCAAAAATAAACGAGTCCACAGGCCTTTGGCGAATCAATAAATGCGTTTTTCACCAAGCTGAAAGGTTGAAGGATGCGTCCGTCACTTTCGGACGAGCTAGATAAATGCAGTCAAACGCAGCTGGGCATAGAAATTTGCCATAGTATGACTTTGTTCTGGAGACGACCGGCCGTGTGGTGGAACTTTGCAACAAAGTTTCCATATCTGAACTGACGTACTTGAATGACAGGCACAGGAAACGATGGCCAATAAAAACGCATTCTCGTTGCATTTTGATAATAATGTATCAATCTAAATGACACGGAAATTATGCCTCCTCCCAACAGAAGGGCCATGGTCTATTTTTAGCCCTGCTACAGTATGTCTCAGTGCTGAAAAGGCCATGTTGTTGTCATGTTGTCATGGCGACTTTTAAAAATTTGCATACAAATGTGAGAGTGAAACGGGTTGTTTATAGGTCACAAAACTTTTGAGTCCCACTGTAGTACATTACACCTGTTTCCTTGGGCATTAAAGGTGTGCAAGTATACACATCAAAAGACTAGAAAATTCACTTCATGGGCAGAACCTTGTAAAATAGCCCTTTCTTGTCTGGTTATCGAAAAAAGATACCCCTGATCTAAAATATGCATGGGCTACCAGCCAGTGTCACCGGGCTACCAACTTCAGAATATGGCTGCCCAAGTGGACTACCAGGGAAAAAAAGTTAATTTCCAGCCCTGGGCAATATTAAACATGAAACATTTAACTTGTAATATTCCCCCTTGTCTTGGCCTGCTGGGTTTAAAAAAAATGTTTAAAGGTATACAGGGATCATGTTCAAATTTAGCCATTGCTACCATGGAAAGGGAAGATCTAGCTAATCATCAGAATCATAGAGTTTATGGGGTCACGCCAGGTCACACAAAAAATAATGCACCACTACACGGCCATAATTTTACTTTAGTTAAACAATCAGAAATATATAATTTGCCTTCATTATTCTTCCTTTAAGAAATCAAAATAAATTATTATAAAATGAACATTATTACACGTCGTTAATTATAAATCCATAAAATAAATAAGTACCAGTGAATTATGTTTTAAATAAAACAAAAAAACTGTGTGCTCCTGTTACTGCTTGTGATAAATATTTTGGTACATTTGAATTAATGTCAGGACATAACATTAATTTGAAGGCATAGACTTAATTCGATAAATGCATAATAAGTTAGTAATATACTATATAACACTTATTTGGGATGACTGCATGAAACACAATTAAAAATGCTTGAATTATTTCTGGTCTATGTAAAATTAATTCTAACACACTATTAAAATTAACGGTAAACATAATTTTGACCAAAATGGCCCCAATATACATTATCTTTATTATTCTTTCTAGAATGAAGGCAATTATTATAGAACAAATGTTAAAAGTTGTTACTTAGAAATCCATAAAATAAATAAACAAGCGACCTAGCGGCCGATATAGCTCCGCTGTGTTTATGTAGAGAATAACTATTTTTGACACATGTTGATGAAGAAGGTGGAAATCTTTGATAGCTCAATGCAGTGGCCAGAAATAGAAGATTTCATTGTACTTTGAATATATCACATTGGATCATCTCTAAGAACATGTCAACGAAAGCTATCTGATGAGTAGTGTTTTGGAGAATAAAATTTTCTGACCAAAAATGGCAACAATTGCCCCAAAAAATAAAATTTGCAGATTTCATCATCATTTCAAAAGATCAAATTTAGTTCATCTATAGAAACCTGTATACCAAATTTCAAAGCTGTTGAACAGTACTTTTTGAGAAACACATTTTTTAACAAAAGGGCGATTTTCTGTAGCTTGTAAAACAAGGACGTATTATGCAATCATTATCATTGCAATGGTAACCGCACTGACCAACTTCCACTTGCAAGCTGAAAACTATAGCGTTCGTCTAAAAACTGGCAATTTTTGAATTTAATTATTGACACAGGGGGCGCTCTTCTATAATTCAATCCCAGCATTCTTTGCGTATGCCCCCGTTCATATGCACGACAGTTTTCTCCCTTTATCTATATTCACGATATTTTGTATCAGCGACAAGGTGCATAATAACATTTACTGGCTAATAAAAGAGGTATATTTTATAAAAGGCATGTTATATAATGGTAATTCGTTTCATTTTTGTTTATTTACGAGTACTCGAAAAAAAAACATGGCGGCGCCCATGAAAGAAGGGTACACTTCCGGTTACTCGCATAGTATATTATGAATAAGCGCATGCGTAGTCAGTAAGCCGCTAGCGCGACTAATAATGTTTTTGATTAAACTAGAGTGGTTATAAGTCCATGGTTGTGCAAGAAATTTGATTTTGGAAATTTCACTGAAAAGTACATGGTAGTCTATGAGAGAACTATGCACAATTTTTTCCAATATAAAACTGACAACATATTTGTATTTATGTTCATTTGATAATTGATATACACTTTTCCACCTGTTGCATATGTTTTTGTCGCTCTTCTTTTATCAGTTTTAACTGTTCAAGGTGTTTATTGTAGGATACCACTGCATCTTCTTTGCTTATGAAACTTGTGGATAATGTGTACGTATTTTGTTGGTGATTTCCCATTCAGGAAATATCACACAGACAATCAAAGTTTTGGCCATAAAATCAGCTTCTGTCAAAAGTGACCCTCCCCACAATATAGGTTTATAAAGAGTGACCCTCCCCCCAATTCCCCCGGCCCACCCAGCCCCTGTAATTACTGAAGGCTCCCTTATGAAAAACTGACACAAATGGCGATTAATTTTTGATATCGCACTCATTTTTATCTCCTAAACAATGTTGAATATCATGTAAACTACATATTTATTAATCTTTACGGCCCTGATACAGCTTTTGCGGCCTGAGGCCGTACGGTCGAAGGGCCCGAGCGTGCGAGGGCCCGTACGCCGTACGACCAAGGGCCGCAAAAGCCGTATCAGGGCCGTAAAGGTTTTATTATATACCTTATGGAATGTTATCTTATACCTACATTCACGTGCCTGTGTAAAGCTATGGGTAAAAGCGCCCTCAGATCCGTGCATTTTTTTACATATCACGCCCCGGCCCGGTGCCCAAATATGGGCAATCGCGTGCATTTCTGAACTATCTCGATTCTGGTTCCGCCGTACGACCTCGGGCCGCAAAAGCCGTATCAGGGCCATAGAGATTATTAACGCCCGGTAAACTATTCTATATTAGGCGTATTAATATTTACTTACCAGTTTCTGTCTTTTCTTGGAGGTTGTCAATTTTACCATTCGATGATGATAATGTCCACCTGTAAGATGGACTTTCATCTCCCTTGCAATCCAAACAACTAATGTAGACTAAAAGTGGCGCGGACAGAACAACCTTGGGACCACAGTTTGAAACACAGCTGCAGGGTCAAAAAAAGGGTAGGTATATGAGCAGTATTTCCGAGGTAAACCATAGTAATACTCAAGTAAGAATGATGTATACAAATGTAGACATCTTGTCGAATTCGTTTCTGTACGTTCAAGACAACGACATTGTAAGTAAGCAAGTCAAATATGGGAATAATCACGATCGCAGGGACTCTGGAAATAATTGCAAAGAAGTAATACCTACTGTAAAAACATCAAATAGCTATTAATTAGGCCAGGAAGAAAAAATAAATTGTTCATCGGAATCGCCGCTTCTACTTTGGCATATTTGGACAATTTTTTTTTTTGATCGCGGCAAATTCTTACTTCCGCATTACAAATATTTTTAGTACTGCCGCTGGTGGCGCCCTACACTTTGTCGGGTTTTCACGGGCATAGGATTTTGAATGAGACTTCCGACGTGTTTGGACTTAGTTGACCGCCAACACTTTGTTGTGACGTCTGAATTTGGCGAATCACGACGCAAAGTGGGTCGATTTGGCCAGAAATTTCCTCGTTTTGTAAAGGTTAGTACATGTCACATCATGAGTATTAATTTGATCGCCAACATTCGACGTGATGGCCAACTGTTAGTTCCAAAGAGGATATTCAGTGTTTGTCCTGATATTACGTTCGGCGATTTGTTCAACAAGATCGTGACAGCAGATGGACGGTGCATCCGATTGAATGAAAATTGCATCAAAAGTATAAAAAATTACGGCAATGACAAAACACATGGTTGAGTAGATGTTAAAGTACGATCTGAATGATGACTATATAACTTCACTCCGATCACAGTACAGTGTTGTTAGACCATTGTGTAAAATGTGTAGAGACAGTGGTAAAGAGGCCAAAACATGGGGCCAAAGTAAAAAGAAAAAACTTTGAAAAACATTTCAGTTTTATTCTGAGGGAATGTTGAAATACTCAGAATATGTTGTGCAAACACTAACTGTGAATGTAATGGCCTATGTTATTGTTGGGAAATATAGTATTGAATTCAGTTACCAGTATCAGTGTTTCTTGTCTGAGATATTTCTCGTAAAAAGGGAAAAAATTATCTTGCCTTGTCTGCATCTGTGCAAAAATGCCAGAGAACCCCGTTTACCTTCGGCCTAAAAAAAAATAAAAAAAAATTTTCGCTCGCCGCTCCTGGAACTTGGTCCAAAAAATCCGATGAACAAGATTTTTTTTCTCTGGCCTAACGTGAAGTTTTCTTTGCAGGTCACTGCTAGTAAAACAATTGTATTTCGATCAATGACCTAGCACACGGAGGGACGGTGCCTAACTGTACTGTGTCACGTGTGTATCAAAATCATGCCTTATGTTAGACTCAGAAATGTTCATGTTCTTGAAATGTAAGACTGAAACATATCTCTTCAGTTTCTGGATGCCCCATCCTATTAATATTCCATATCACATCGTTATAAACTAACTGACCTCTCTCTCTCTCTCTCTCTCCTCTCTCTCTCTCTCTCTCTCTCTCTCTCTCTCTTACCGTATTTCCAGGTCTAATTCAGGCATTGCTGCATTAAACAATGAGAAGAGATATATATATTTATGAGTGACGCGCTAACGCAACTTGGCAGCGGAGTCTCTCAAAGACCTTAACTATGAAAAACAATGCTTAAAATAAAGACCTTGGGCCTACTATTGGATAGGTGTTTGTGTGAAATGATTTTTACACGATATGTTTACATCTTGCTCCATTACATCATGCCTTGATGACAAAAAAGATCTTGTTCGACTGAAAATACAATATGTAGCCACCCTGCTGCTATAAGTATAACGCAGGACATAGTACTTACAACACATGGACTGCATTTCGTAAACTTTGGGAATCTCCTGGTTAAGAAACATGACGTCATTCCACGTTATCAAGTTTCCTTGTTCTCTATCAACGCCCAGTGAACAGTCAGCCATCTTTTTTATCGTAGAACTCTTGTAGATTACATAGTTCCATACATTAAATTCACTTAGAATAAAATGGCCGCCTTGACTGTCAGGCTGTATGTGAGCAAAGCTATCCTGTCTTTTACCGATGATTAGCGACCCTTCACCAGAAAATGTTAGATTAGGATAGAAACGCCATTTCGTCAGTCTTGTTTCACCTCCGACCAATAACTTCAAGTTACCCGTCACCTGAAAATACTTCATGCAAAAATGTTGCCATTGTGTATCGAATGGTAGTTCAAGAGAGGGCACGCGTTTGCCCTTCATCCAAATTTCAAATGGTGTTGTAACATATAACTCTTCTTCTGATCTTAGTGACATGTACGAGAAAATCGTTGCATCCGATCTATCGAGTCTCTTCAACCAAAAACACACAGTCATATTGAAAATGAATTCGTTTTGCAACTGAAAATTTGCGATTCCGAAATCGTTCTCCCAAAATTCGACTTGTTTTGTTGATTTTGGGGTTTCGACTGAGTATTCTGAAAGGAAAGAAGAAATGTGTGCAACTATGATATCACGTCCATTATAGTGGGCTGCCGTGGAACAATCAGGAATTGTTAGCACACGGGAAAAGAAGGGAAGGATTCGGGTTTTGGACAGAACTAGTCTACCACCACGAAGTGAAATGAAAATTACGTCAAAGAGCAAAAGCATACAGTTTGCCAGGAGAGCGATAGTGACGGACGTTAGGAACGCATTCACTTATTTGAGTTTTGAAACACGATTTATCTGTGACGGTATTTGCATAGGGTACAGCAGTCAGTCCCCTGGAGTGGGGGGATTATTTTGCAACGGTTAACTTTATTTGATTTTATCAATTTTGACTGTGATATTCAGAGAAAGATTTCAACTCCAAACCCTCTGACTGCTTTTATTACCATAAGTCCATATCTCCTCTCAAATGTGTGTATACATCACTGTAGTTGCTCCGCAAACATTGCCAACTGGCTAATCCGCTGACCGTATCAGCGGATTAATTGATTAAGTCAACACCAAAGCCGTCACACACGTAGTAAAAATTTACTACGTATGTGAGGGCTTTGGTGTTGACTTAATCAATTAATCCGCTGATACGGACAGCGGATTATATCAGCGGATTAATTGATTAAGTCAACACCAAAGCCGTCACACACGTAGTAAAAATTTACTACGTATGTGAGGCTTTGGCCTTATTCAAAGCCGCATCACGCAGCGATATTACTACGCTGTATGTAAATTAAGGGGGTATAAATAGGAGACATACCATACGGACTATCTCCTTCATTGCAACACGGCGAAGACAACAGCACCCGACACCATGGCTTCGTCTCAACCGGCACCGGCCACGGCACCCGCTACGACACCCGCCACGGCTGGTCATACGTTTGTTGCAGCGCATACCAACCAAGCAAGTCGCCAACCCCGGGATATTCTTCCAGGCCCGAGCACTTCGGGGGAGCAACGGCTGCCAGCTATAGCCACCAATGATGCACAGGGAACACCACCTGGTGAAAATAAAGGCTCGCAGGTACGTCCGGGCCATTGAATTTATTTGTTCAGCCAGGCCTTCAGACTCTGTGTAGGGCGTTTAGACCGTGTATAATTCTCGTCATTTATTGGTTTCTTACCAGTTGTGATAGTGCATAATTCTCACATGTCTGTTAGGCCTCGGCCACCACTATAGGCATTCTGGCGTATCGTGCACCTGATATGGTCCCGTTAGTGGTAGTTGGCAGGTTGTGTTTGTTTTTTAGAATTAGATTTATCTAACTTCGCCACGTGGATTTCGCTACTTGCTATTACAGTGCAGGTCTCCACCTGTCCAGTACGCCAGCGACGGCACAAATCTGTCAGCTCGGCTTGCTTACATTCTGAATTTGCATGCTTGTTACGCGCACCTGGTGTACTATGTGCCGTGGCCGTGTCATGGTCACGGCAAGTCCACTATAGCGCTATACGATAGTCTGTTACCAGTATCTCTCTTTGTTGTTTTGTTTTAAAATAATAAGGCCAGGCAGTTAATCCGCTGTAGGGTTACTGCGAGGGTGCCATGATTCACAGAGTGCCGGGTAGTCAATCCGCTGAGGATTACTGCGAGGGTGCTATGATTTACTGGGTGCCGGGCAGTCAATCCGCTGAAGGGTTACTGCGAGGGTGCCATGATTTACAGCGTGCCGGGCAGTCAATCCACTGAGGATTACTGCGAGGGTGCCATGATTCACAGAGTGCCGGGTAGTCAATCCGCTGAGGGTTACTGCGAGGGTACTATGATTTACTGGGTGCCGGGCAGTCAATCCGCTAAGGGTTACTGCGAGGGTGCCATGTTTACAGAGTGCCGGGCAGTCAATCCGCCGAGGGTTACTGCGAGGGTGCTATTATTCACAGATGGCCGGGCAGTTAATCCGCTGAAGGGTTGCTGCGAGGGCGCCAGGAATTACAAGGGTTCGGCTTGGGTTCAGCCCAAAGGTTACTGTGGGGCCTAATAATAATAATATAAAAAAAAAAAAAATAATAATAATAATATATATAAATAAAAAAAATAAAAAATGAACAATAACTAAAATAAGAGGCCAAAAAACGATTTTGTAGTAAATTTACAAAATTCAAAAAAAAAAAAAAACAAAAAAACAAAAAAACTATTACTATCAAAAAAAGAGATCTCGAGACCAAAAAAAAAAAAAGTGCTTCTGTCTTAGATTTACGGCCCGGGCCCCTAGCCAGGCAGTCAACCCGTTAAGGTTCACTGTGAGCGTATGCATAATTTGAGATACAATGGTAAGATGTATACCTGTATGTTTTACATTCTGGTGGTGTGCGAGTAACAAAGGGAAGAGTTTATATGTGACTATCTTTGTTTGGACCGTATCCACAGGTGGATGAGATTGCTGCTCTGAAGAAGCAGATAAAAAAACTGCAGGACATGGCCGAGTCGGCATCCGTTGAAGACGCTCTTGCTAAAGTAATGGAGTTGGCTCATACACCGGTTCTTACCACGAGACTACAGCTAATAAGCGCCCTCCGAGCGTTAGTGGACAGAGCAACCATCGCAGCCCACCCCAAACTTCCCAGGTTTCGCGCAGTCTTGGCGCAATTCGAGGCTAACGACTTCGGAGAAGAGGCGGGACGCCTATTGGTTCTACTCCTAGGCAACAAGGAAGAAGAAGAAATAGCAGCTAAAGTATCGAAATTTATGAGACACACAAACCACACTTACAAAAAATTTGCTGACGTCAGATATGCACCTTATGCCCGCAAAAAAAAGACTCTCGACGAAATAAAGTGTTTTACATGTCACGAGCTTGGGCATATGGCCCGGTCATGTCCAAAAAAGAAAATCTAGTGTGCTTGCCGAATTCGGATTAATGTGTGGTAAATTATTACGCACGTGTACGCACATTCCTTGTTCTTTGAAGTTCAAGATAATAAAATAAGTTCTTTTTCTTTTTCATTTGCAAATAATACAACTTGTATTGTGTTCTATGGCGTGATTGGACGAGTTGTGGTTGCGTGTTGGAACATTCATATTCCGGGAGACCAATCTGAGGTTGAATTTCCCCTCTTGTCACAAACTTTGAAATGTATCATCAGAAAAGTTAGTCCCTCATACCTCTCCCAAAGTCCGAAATCCATATAGAGACAACGCACATGTTCCCCTTGCCATTACCAAATCCCGGTCCCACTCGAAGTGGACATCCTCATAGTAGAATGTGTAGTTTCGGACACTGACCTCGTTCACAGCTCTCCCTATAAGTACACTTACCCTTTAGGCAGGGAGGGTCCATAGCACCCTTTTGCATTCTTATGCAGCCTCGGTTTCCGAGGTCCTGTCTAGGGGTACCCTCAAAAGTTTACAGGTTGTAAGACTCAATTTGTGAAAGCTTTCCCCCTTTTCTTCACTTTCGCAGCAAGTACCGTTAAGCTGGGAAAAACTCACCAGGGGACGTCTCCTGTCAGGACTACGACAACGTGGGTGACTTTTGAGGGTGCCCCTCGACAGGGCCCCACTGAATGCTGTCCTAGTATCCAGGATGTAGTCACGGGGAAACAAAAAGCCTCCCCATCGATGCTTGCCTTGCGTAACCCGGACGAGTTTACAGCAGGGGAGATACATAAGCACAGAGACGCCTGGTCATCAATCGCAAGAGCCGCAGATAATTTCGAGCAAATTATGGAGTGGGTAAATGATGGTGTAAGCATATCTCAACACTTCCAACCATACCGAGGCACTTTCAAAGGCACAGCGTACGATAGTCCCACGCCACCAAGTAAAGTCTTTACAAATAACCCAACTTGCCGAGATTTTGTTGACTTTATATCAAAGACTATCACAGATAGATTGCAAACTGGAGCAATTTCAACCGCCGGGCGGGTCGGTATAGACCCACCACCATTTATTGTAATGCCGATTACAATCGAGCCAAACAAACCTCGAATGTGCATAGATATGCGATATCTCAATCTTTGGATCACCGATATTCCATTTCGACTGGATAAGTTGGTAGAGGTTACCCGATATTTAAAGCAGGATGATCACCACTATAAATGCGACGACAAAAGTGGCTATGATCATGTTTTGGTCAGGGTTGATGATCGAAAATATTGTGGTTTTCAATGGGCGGGCCACTGGTATATTAATAATACACTGCCGTTTGGATGGAAGTTATCCGCATATGTGTATCATACTTTGGGGTATACCATAACTAGTTATGCTCGAATGTTGGGGGTCCCGTGCTTACAATACATCGACGATAGACACGGGGGCCCGTTGAGAATGACCAAGACTGGACGTGAAAATCACAACGAGTGGAGCAACCTTGAACTGGCGGAAGCGGGCGCCTACATCCTCCTAAAACTGTGCATAAATGCCGGCTATTTTATAGCACTGAGTAAAAGCGTTCTCAAGCCGACGAGGTCGCTAGTTCTCCTAGGTTTGATTGTCGATTCGGTCAAAATGACATTCGCGATACCACCGCAGAAAAAGATCAGGTTTTTGCAAATACTGGAAGACGCAATTCAGCGACCTATGCTACCTGTCACCGTAGTGCAGAAAATCATGGGAAAATGCATATCTTTCTCATTAGCCATCCCTTGTGCTCGGCTATACATCAGACGGATGGCAGAGGCGGTTTCAAAGGCACAAAAGAGTGCGAATTATATCATCAAAATACGTGGCCCCTTGAAGGCGGAGTTGGACGAGTGGCGGACCCTTCTTAACAACACAGGCCCGTTCCCCTGGCTAGATGAAAAACATGGGTCACTGGAGGCCTATACTGACGCGAGTTCATATAAATGGGGTGCCATATTTCGACCAAATTCATCACAATCAGTTTCAATCGGTGATAGCTGGGAAGAAGAATGGAGGGACAGACCGATCATTGAAAAAGAAACAGAAGCCCTCACTCGCGCATTGGTAGCACTAAAATCCCATGTCAAAAACTCGCGTCTTGATGTCTTTTCGGACTCGGCGACACTGATGCATGCCTGGAACGCGGGCTACCCCGGCTCGAAATCTTTCCGTTTAAATGAGCTCCTCAAAGGCATCTTCCATTTATGTGTGCAAAACAACGTACGACTAAAAATCATCCATGTCAGATCCAAACAAAATCTCGCGGATGCCCCTTCGAGAAAACTCACGATGTCAGATGCCAAAATATCGGACAAAGTATGGCGCAGGTTAGAGTACGAGTTCGGACCTCACTCCGTAGATGCTATGGCCACTCTTTCAAACACGAAAGTGGAGAAATTTGTCGCCCCTTTTCCTCAAGACCGCAGTGTCGGTACTAATTTCTTCCACCACAATTTTCATCCCGAGGACAGGGCGTACATATATCCGCCATTCTCTTGTACTCATGCCGTCATTAAACATGTGATCCAGGAGCGCATTAACTCGACAGTCATCATATCCAAACCTTCAAATTATCCGCCATACTGGCCTGTTGTCAAACAGGTAGCAGAGAGGGTGGTCAAACTGGCAGACAAGGGGGACATTGGGGTTATCCTGGCACCCTCACGCGATGGATACACGCCCTGCGAAACACCGTGCGAGTTGTACATAGCTAGTTTCAATTTTTTATAAGACAGCAATCCCAACTGTGCACAACAATGAACTCCTATCGAAGGTTTTCAACAATCTCACTATCCTCATCAACAGGTGTGCTGGATGTGCGGAACACATAATGACGACATGACCAACTGCAAAGTTTGCAAAACAAAACTGTTATCGGGACCAGAACTACAGAAGACAGATCACTTAATTAGCAGCGAACCTGACGTTTCTGCCATTGACCAGCGGCTGGAAGAAGTTTTAGGCAACCGTTCGGCTCATGAGATTCAGAAAGATCGTCTGGTGCAGCAATTTGAAGTTTTCTTAGTCAACCTTAGCAAACCCAAAAGTGTGATCGCGGCCTCAACCCATGATGTTTTACGGTTTTTAGTATATAAAGACAGAGACGCAAAAACTCAAGTACACACCGTCACTTGCCCATACTTAGGTCGCCAAGGGTGCCATCGGTGTGCATGCCCGAAAAGACTTCGGGTTAGCACGGTGAAGAACATAGTTTCGAAATTAAAAACTTTCTACCAATCGCTGTCATGCACTCCCGCTTGTATGGTCTCAAATCCTGTCGAATCGACCTTAATTGACAGGTACGTTAAGAAACTCGCTGAGGAACAAGCAAAAGCGCTAATATCACCAAAACAAGCAAAGCCTCTCTTCATTGATAAAATAAGACTAATTTGTCAGCACATTATTCATAAAATGGAAGCCGTTCAGTCTCCGAGTTTAATGTATATATTAGCCAGGGACATGGCTTTTCTTAAGCTTCTAATCTTCTCAGGAGACAGAGCTCACGATCTTGGTTTTGTCAAAACTCAAGAAATTATGCGGTTTCCCGACAATTCTGGCCTCCTTTTCAACCATACATTTGGGAAAACACTAAGAGGTTCAGGTACAAATTTATTTGCAGTTAAGAGATGTGACGATTTACTTATGTGCCCTGTGAATACGTTGGAAGAATACATCAAACTCTCAGGAAAACTTGACATCGACCTCACAACAGGCTATCTTTTTCGTCCTACTAGCCCACGTGGAGAAGTCGAAATGAAACCGCTATCCTCTCAGTTAATTTACAGCAGATTAAAATCATATTTGCAAGAAGTAGGCAGTGATGCTGGAGAAACGCCACACGGATGCAGAAGCGCATGCGCGATTTCCCTTGCAATGACTGGGACAGACTTAAAATCACTCATGACCCACGTGGGCTGGAGGGCGGAAGAGACAGCAAGATATTACATGCAACTATCAAAAGTAATGCAGCCAGCAGCTCCGGCGGATAGACTGGCACAGCTTGTAGAAACCCCTAATTTCAATGTAAACGCCTATCGAAAAATGGATGAACTCACTGGATTCACCAGGGCGTTTGAAAGAGATGATATACTCTAAATTATGACACACATATAGCAGGATAGGGGATGGGTGAACGATTATAAGACTTTGCTGAAAGTTACTCACAGGTTAAACACCCGACTCGTGCATTAGTTATGCAGATATTGGCGAATGGAGAATTTTACTGGTGTCAATAATCAGTATGTCGGTGTATATGATAATGCTTTAATAACGAAATGAATAAAATAAATGTGCTGCATAAATATTCTGGTTTGGGCTTAGAAGATTTGAGTGATTGGGGTATGGGTGGTATGGTGACGTATGTGGTGAGAGTAAGGGAAAGGCGACTGACTATAGGTAGCCGACCAGGACTCCAGCCCAATCCTATAACAATAGGCTATACCCATGAGCGAAGTGATACGGCTTTAAATATTAAGTTATTCAAAGCCGCATCACGCAGCGATATTACTACGCTGTATGTAAATTAAGGGGGTATAAATAGGAGACATACCATACGGACTATCTCCTTCATTGCAACACGGCGAAGACGACACAACAAGAGAACATGAGAGAGAGAGAGAGAGAGAACATGAGAGAGAGAAGAGATAGAGAGAGGGGAGAGAGAGAGAGAGAAGAGAGAGAGAGAGAGAGAGAGAGAGAGAGAGAGAGAGAGAGAGAGAGAGAGAAACAAGGAGTTGAAGGGCTCTTATGGAACGGAATAAAAGTTCGGATCCCGCCCACCCCACCCTAGCCGAGTTTTGGATAGCTTCGCCACGGTTTAGCCGACCAGGACTCAAGCCCAATCCTATAACAATAGGCTATACCCATGAGCGAAGTGATACGGCTTTAAATATTAAGTTGTTGACTTAATCAATTAATCCGCTGATACGGACAGCTGATTAGCAAGTTGGCAATGTTTGTTGAGCAATTACAGTGGAATGTACATAGGTTGGAGAGAAGATAAGGACTTGTAGTAATAAAGAAAGCAGTCAGACGGTTTGGATCTGACATCCTTATTTTGAATCTCACAGTCAAAATTATTAAATCAAATAAGGTAAACCGTTGCACAAAAAACCCTCCCTCCCCACCATAGGGGACTGATTTCCTTCCCCTGTGACAAAACTGACCTTTGAAATATAATACGATTGGAACTAATTTCGGACAATAGGATATTGCAGTATTGTTAGTTTCATCAGCAGATTTTAAGCTCATCTGCTTTTCTTTTTTTGGCAATTCACTTGTTTTTATGAATAATTTGTAATATTGTAACTTTGAGCTGTAGGGTACCTGATACGTTTGATAAATTTGAACAATTAAACGATCTAAGATAGATTCATATCACCTTTCTATACGGGTTGAATTCCATGTTTTTTTTCAAACACATTCAACGTATACAAACTATCCCTACAAGACTTGTCACTCATTTTAAACTTATTCTTGCAACTCTGTAACCTATATATCACTCCAATTTTTTCTCACCGTTATTAGAAACTCGTTTTGCAACGAGTGATATATAAAATACTTTTCTTTTAAGTTCCCACATAAGCCTAAGCCTTCTCCGAGTATATTTTGGACGTGATAATATATATATATATATATATATATATATATATATATATATATATATATATATATATATATATATATATATATATATATATATATATATATAATCGGTAATTAAAGGTCACGTGATTAGATGAAAGTTCGACTGAAGCGATGTGACATTAAGAAATATATTAATGGAAATTTAAGTGAGTGTCATCATAATTCGCAATTTACTTGATCGCATGATATTTATAATTATTGATTAAGAAACCTACCCATGCAATAAGGCATTCGCGGCATCCACTGTGACCCGGTGCATCGTAGAGTTTTCGGTCCCAGCAAGGTGTAATTTCCAGTGCATGCGTACGTTACCCTGGACCCTTCTGTGTTAGGAAAGTCAGGCTGCTTGATCTGTATCCCCATTGATGGTGATACAGGACCAGGGCAGAAGTCTAGGGAGAGACATCAATTTTTTAGAGGCAATATTTGAACGTGACAGGTAAAATTTGAACGTGTCGGCTATCGTGCTTTCAGTAAGGATGAATATCATGAAATTGCCACCGGAAAAAGTAATATTTTCGAAACAAATTCGGTTATAAGGAACAATGTAACGCATTTAGTTACCTGCTTTGCCAACACTTTTGGTCAAAACATAATTTCAAGGAATTACGTTCGTACAAGATCAAGTTAAGTTTGCTTTTTCGAAGGTGATCTTTTTTTGAAAATAAAAAGTGTTAGTTGGGTTTTTCTTTTTTTCTCCCTTCTTTCCTTAAGTTTATTTTTTATTTATCTATTTATTATTCGTTCATCATACATTCACTCATCTCTCTCTCTCTCTCCCTCTCTCTCTCTCTCTCTCTCTCTCTCTCTCTCTCTCTCTCTCTCTCTCTCTCTCTCTCTCTCTCTCTCTCTCTCTCTCTCTGAGCTCCATAAAGAGAAGTATTCATACAAAAGCACTTGATATACATTTTATATGGTATGCCTGATGTTGCCGACAGGCAACAGGCAGTACCCACCTATTGCTTCACAAAATAAGACGTAACAAATCCCGCAAGAGTTGTTGACGGCAAGTCCTCGAAAGGAAACCGACTGTTGGGCTGTGAAGGTAAGAATTGGGTCAATTTTTCCTCCCCGTCCGATGGAAATCTGGTCACCAGATTGAAATACCCAGAGTTTCTGCCATGCATCTCCTGAAAGAATGTCCGGGGTTTCTTCCGATGCAATTGGTTGGTGACCTCCTGATTCGCGCACTGAAGTAGTGAGTCCAAAGGTGATACTATACAGTGTTTCTAAACTTGTTCCAAAATAGATGTCAAAGCCACACCCGCATTTGCAGATTAACTGGAGTTGAAAAATCGGTGGCTGGGTCGCGGATTGTGACTGGGTAAACGGAGATGTGAACTGTGTCATAACTTGCCAACCGAGACATCCCGAATCTAAAAAGATAGGTGACATCAGATAACGTAAAGACTTATCAGACGATGCGATAAAGGTGCGAGGAAGATGGTGTAGGAAGACAGAGATTGAGACGAAATTGATCAGGAGAAACAGACACACAGAAAGACAGATCGACGGTGACAGCTTTGACTGGACATACAAACACAATGAAGGACATTCAGTCATGCGAAACCATGCGGAAGGAGACACGCTGAAAGTTTACAAAAACAATTAGATTTCTATAAGCTACTGAGGGATACAACCTTGGAAAAGAAGGTTTGATGGTCTACTTTGGCTTTGAGTGGAGATACAAGTAAACTGGCTATGACTAAATATGTTTGATGTACAAGTTTCTAAAGAATACCTGTTGTTAGCACGCTTAATGGGTAAAACCGCCCTTTTCTATCGATAATAGAACCGCCGGGTACGTAGACCTGAATCCCAGCAGTAGTATTTTGGCTTGATGTAGGAGGACGTGGCACGTGCACAGTTTTAACCTGTAGTCCACCGATGCTGTAGAGTAGTATAGACTGGTGTGATCTCAATCCGATAATATCACCTTCTTTTACATCTACCTCAGAGGCTTGTGAGTTGATGAAGATACTGGAGCCATCGAGAGCGACGCTTTTATTTGTTGACACTTCCACCTCACCGACGCAGTCATACGTCGACGGATGAAGATGAGCGTAGCGCCAGACACTTACAAAGAACGACCCAGATGAACTCTGCCGAAACTCCCAGGCAACAGCTTTGCCATAGACTTGGAAGGAACAGTCCATGAGGAAGTCTATATCGTTGTGATCCCCGGCTACAGAGTCTTCGCCGTAAGATAAAGTCCAATCTATATCGTTCATAATAGCTGGGCAAAATGCACCTGTTTAAGATTATCAGACAATTGCTATATTGGTTAAAGCGTCATAGTTGAGGAAAGAATAATTTTGTTAATTGCTTGTAGAAATATCGAGAATGGCTAGATTATAGGGAAGGAAACATTTACAGAGGATCCAGAAACTCTTCTTCGCAAACAACCGAGTATCCTGAAAGTCTATCAAAAATCAGTTTTTACTCTCAGACTAGCTGTTATACCAACGTTTCGTACATCGTTCCGTACAACATTCGTATCACGTAAAATTTCCTGTAGATAGTGTTTCATCAACAGAACCGATTTCAGGTTGGTTCAGAGACTATAACTTGATACAAATATACAATGTGTCCATTTCCCTTACAACACGAGTTTTCCTGATTCCGGGGAAATTGAAAAGTGAACTCAAATATCTTACCCTAACTTTTTGCCGGATTTCTTTGACTCCGAGAATGCGTCGTACGGATTGAGACTCTGATCCTTTTCTTTAAAGTTTAAAATTATTAATTCATGTTTTGTTTCAAATTATTCTCCAAGTTAAAAAAGAACCTCAAAGTTTGCTTTACAGGATGTAAAGTCAAACAGTCGAGCGACAGGAAACGTCAATAAACAGCGCGTCTCATTACGAGATTTGTGAAATCGCTGTGAGGAAATATTCCCAATACGTACGGACATAAGTTCACTTTTCAAAAGCATTTCACATTAGTGATTTCTGTCTATAGCCAGTTGGTATTCGAATATAACTTCACTATGGGAATGTAAAGAACAGAATGGGGATACTGGTAAGGGTACAAGGCTTGCAATAATGCATCATTCTTTTAAGGTAGTATACGTACGCGCCATAAATTTGAAAGACTTAAACTTTTGCTCAAACTTCACGAATGAAACTTTCAACTATTCTTACCATATCAAAAAAACGATCGGGGGTTACCGTGCAAAGTTTGGAACTAGCGAAACAAATTACCCAACATTTTACGATATTTGAAATTCAAAATCGCCGCCATCCCTGTGTTAGCTCTATGGGGAAAATTCAATTTTGGATTTTTGTAAAACTTAGACAGTGGAAGGTTTTCCAAGAGCTTTAAAATGAGCCCCAACAAGTGTGGTAGATCAGAAAAGAAAGTAGAAATTTGACAGTCGGACTGCGTTATAACATAGTCATTCTGAGAGTTTGCTATAAGCATAGACAGTAGAGGGGGATGATATGCCAACACGATTGGAACTGATTTGGGATAATTGGATTTTCGTGTTTCGCATATTTCTCTAAAGTTTTTCATTAAATCGACATTACTTCACCATCCAATTATCCAAAATTAGTTCCAATCGTGTTTGCTACAAACTACAACACTAAACCGTACGGCAGAAGAGAATACAGTGTCGGGCACTTTAAGTTATGCAACCTGGGTTTTGCAGTCATTTGGTTGCTACAAGGTGTTTCAAATGAGAACTTTTTACAAACATTTAAAAGAGCGTTGTCAAGATGTACAGATGCAAAATTTCATGTCTGACTTTAAATCTATTAGGAAGTTGAGTACATATTGTTGTTTTAAATCTTGCCCAAACTTCGAAAAACATTTCTGTGTATTATAGCGAAGAAGATTTACAGAATTACTTTTACTCGCTTTAGACTATCCAGTCATGTGTTGCGCATTGAACAATGCAGATGGGAAAGGATAAAACCCCCAAGAACCGAAAGAAAATGCTTAGTATGTAATTGCGGCCAAGTCGAGGACGAATACCACATGTACCTTATCTGTCCTGTATATAGAGAATTGCGAGCTAAATTCATCCCTGGTTATTTCCTTGACCCCCTCCTCCCTTGAATACAACTTATTTCAAAAAAAGACGTTTATTTACTGAGTCAGCTGGGTGAATAGGAATATATTATTTTGATTTTCAAAAAAGGGAGAATCTGTTACAAACCCATAGATAGATTACTGCTCGAATACCAAGATGGTAAATGCATAACTGTATTTCGTTCTGTATTCAAAAGGCCATTGGTCTTATATGTACAGAAGAAATGATTATTCATTTACAGCCAGATTTTCCGATCTCGTACTCCGTTTCTTAAATAGGAAATTTTGAGAGGCTTCTTTTCAATATAAGAACAGATACTCACCACAGTGTTCGATGACAAGGAACACTGTGAATATCAGGAAAGCGGCCACCATCGTCTTCGCCTCTGGCTGCGTGGTGAAATGAAAATTATCAAATCTCTTCACTGTCTTCCTTTGCGGTCTTGCATAATTGATTTCCGCGCATGACAGACGAAACTGACAGCATTTAGGGACAGAGGAAGAGGGTTTAATCTTCTTCCTCCCTAAATGCTGTCAGTTCACTTTTTACTTCATATGTTCACACACATTAGCTATTAACACGACTGGAACTGATTTGGGATAATTGGATTTTCATATTTTGCAAATTTCTCAAATGCATTAGGTGCCATATAGGTGAATGTTGCAATATCGCAAATTACTCATGAAAAAAGTGTGTAATATAAAAAGAAAAGCAGATGAGATAACATTTGTAGATTAAATCGACATTACTTCACCATCCTATTATCCCAAATTAGTTCCTATCGTGTTTATTGTTGTTCCAATGTATGTCTGTTTGGTATCTCTCAGTTTGTTTGTCAGTCTGTTTGTGCAATATCTCCACAACGCTTTATCGGATTGGAATCAAACATGGTACATAGATTCTGTTTCGGCATAGCAAGAAAAGATAATTGATACCAACTTTCGTTTTATTTATTCAGAAATCAAACATGCTCAAAATTACGTACATTATCATATTTTATGAATCTTTTCACAGATGATTATCTAGACAGATATGGTAGATTTCAAGGTCACGTAGAAGTTTTAGGACAATGGTACCACTCATTCGCTTATTTAAAGATCTTTCCTAATTAAGAATATATGTCTTGATTAACATGAGCAGTGTCCATGAAACTGCCTGTGTACATTGCAGATACTATGATACACCATTAAGGTAGAACGCCCCTCTGGACATATAGTTGGACTCTAAAATTTCTACAATTCTTTTCTGATCTACTACTTGTCGGAACTCATTTTAAGCTTAAAAGTCTTGCACAACGAAAAACTACCACCGTCTTAGTTTTTTTGAAAGTCCAAAAATTAATTTTTCCCCGTAAAGTTAACGCATGAATGGCGGCCATTTTGAATTTAAAATATCGCACGATGTTGGGTAATTTGTTTTGCTAGTTCCAAACTATGCACTGTGACCACAATTTTTAGTGTTGATTTGCTAAGCGAATGGTTGAAAGTTTCATTCACAAAAGTTTTAGCAAAAGTTTTAGTCTTTCGCTTCCGAGGCGCACACTGCCTCAAGGAAAGTCATGTACACATTAGCGAATTACCAATATGCATATTTAATGAAGTTTTCCACTTCGGCGCAGCGAATTGGACTCACCCAACAAAAGCTGATGACATTTGCCAGATATATATTATACTGATATATAACAGTCGTGAAAACCATTTAGCAATTCAACTATGATTATTTCATGAACTTTCATAATTAGCGAAATTAACTGGAAAGACTTGCCAAAAGTTGAGGAAACTCGCTATGTATATTAATGAGAAAAATGACGTTCGTTGTTCTAGTGAAAGACATTTCGCATTTTCGAATCAGAAAGTTGGTAATTTTCCTTTTCAACTTCGTTTCCAATTTTCCACCCTCCCTTTCAAGTTTTTAAAGTTGTCGTACGATGGGGCTTACCCCCCTCTCGTACTTTTCCGCAGAAAGTACTTGTCTGTGTTTCTCAGAATATTATATTGATGAAAGTCACTCTCAGATTGCATCAAAGGATGTCGGTACTGGTTAACATTTCCACTTCTGATATTGACCCCCAGTGATCACCTTTGTTTTGGACCTTTCTTACCAGCTGACACATACCACAGTCCCTCCTATGCCAGTACGCTCTTGAGAATAATGTCTTAGACATTTATCTCTTTATCTCTGTTAACTTACCTATGGAGCCACTTTTTCATGTATCATTTTCTCCAGTCTAGGGAGTACTTTGTAAGGCCTTGTCATTCGCCTTTTCTCACCATCATAGTGCGATCGGTTTTTACAGCTCTCCAGTATTGTAAGTTATTTCTTCGTTCATATTGCTTTCCAGACACCAGTTTGCTGTCAATACCTCGTTTTGCCTTCACTTTTTATTACATGTTTGAATCCCGCTTTTGACTTTACATATTTTTTACACTTGTTTTATTGATTTTACATTTCCTATTATACGCGCAAAGCCCAGTTTTACTTTTACATCTCTTGTACGCAATATCTCTCTTTTCATTTTACTGTGTTATATCGTTGTTGGTTTTTTATTTTTAATCCTTTTTATCCGTTCATGTTATTATTTTAGACCCTGAAGAAGACCTCCTGTGTGTGGTCGAAACGTTGGTATTTTAATAAAGGCTTAACCGTAGACTACCGGACTTGTCTCCTTTACCAAACTCAAGATACCCTATTTCAAGTCCATGTCTCTAAACTGGTGCATCCTCTTTGTAGTTGGACTGAGTGCAGTTTCTCTCCTAACAGTCTTAGACAGTTTGCAGTAAAAAGTCAACGAATTACTGGTTTTGACATGAAGTGACGTACGTTCATGACAGTGCAGAGATGGGAGATAAAATATCGAAATAATATTTTCTCGACTGAGTGTGAAGAGGCAAAGAATGAGTTGACAACCGTCGTTTTCATGATCAGCAGGGCTAAGGTCTACAAATGGTATTAAAAACCCGGGGGTACTCCCATAGAGGTATGTGCCTCCCAAATGGGTCACCCTTTTACTGAAAATCCCAAAACATGGGCCAATTTTCCGACCCTACGCAAATGCTCCTTGCATAAGGAAAACCTTCACGCGCAACAGGATAAAGACAATTCCTGAAATTGTCAAGCAAATCCCTAACAACGGGTCATATCAAGGAACAGCAAGAGCTTGAAAATGAACCCCTTCAAGTGGTAGATCATTGAAAGAATTGTGAAAGTTTGAGAGTCTGAATATCTGTCCCCGAGGCGCGTTCTATTTTAACATCATATTTGAAGGCAACGTGAAGAAAAAAATTCCCAGCATAACAGAAAATTAGCGAACTGAATATCCAGGTACAGCTCAGCACACTTATAGAAACAACAGAACAGAGTAAAACAAACCAGAATACTTATTGTTGCAAAGTGTATACTTTACTTAATCTACCATCAGTTTACATAGATGCTGAATTTACACACAAAAAATATGCAAAAGAGGCATTTGCACCATACAGTGTTTGCTGTGTCTATAACATGCGACAGAATACAAACTTTGTAAACTTGGGTGTCCATTTTCTTTGTTTGAGATTAGGACTGAAATATACAACTACCATATATGTCACAGACAAGAGGAATTGCACAGTTAATATGTTATTGGTGATAGCATGTCTGACTGTTCATCTGGTGTTGTAATCTTGTCATTGTTTCCAGAAGTGGACACCACCACTGTGCATAATTAGAACACAAAGTCGTGAAAGTTATTTGACCAGAAGAGATATCAGGGTTGTGAATCGTCAAATTTGAAGTGTGTCTATGCTCTGTTTGGCTGTAACACAGTCTTTGTGAATTAAATACCCAAAGGCATTCACAGAGTAAGTAGCATTTGTACAGGAAGCAATTCCCTGCATCCTAGAAGCTACAGCAGATGCAGGCGAAACTGTTCCTCTTCAAAACCTACTTGCTAAAAAATGTAAATGAAAGCAAAAAACAGACAAGGAAAAACTTTTTTCAATATATACACATACTATACAAAAATTGCAAACTTCTAAATTGCAAGGAAAAATTACAACAAAAATCAATTTCTTGTTAAAATCATGACATGGAATTATTTCTATTGTTATCAGCTATCATAACTTGCATAACAGATGAAAGGTAGGCTGTTCACAAATTCTTTTCCTCAAGGATGTGGACACACTCAGTAAAATACAGAAATCAGTGAGATTGAATACATGTCAAAGGTCATCTAAGACATCAACTGAGATTTTGAATATCGTTCCAACATTTCCCTTGGACAAATCAACAATGTTTGTAGGCTCAACATGTCCAATCAGGAATGGGGACACCAAAAATAAAATTGACCACATTGAAGAGTGTATCTATGAAACATACACTTACTGCACTGCTATGCCAGTCATTCAATGTTTAATTCGTTCAGCATACTTACAAATATTTGCAGTCGTTAAAAGTTATAATTTGGCATAACGTTTACATGCGTCAGTGTGTACAAAAGTGCCAAATTCAGTTAATATTCGAATGGATTCGAACTCATAACATACGGCACCCAATCACCTTGCGAAGACATCACAATCAAAACTGCTCAGTCAAATCAGCACTATCAGTCGTTCAATGTTCAACCCAAGTTGCCACAATTACTCTGACTGCGACCCCCTCCACACACTGCAGAGTTCATGAAGCACTCGTACTCACATGCTCGCTATCACAAAAAGTGTGACATCAATGTGTAGCTAAATGAATTTCAACTTCAGACCCTCCTGTTAGCTCGTAACTCAGAAAAGCTTCCAGCAATATCTTTACCCCTTACATATTTCTCAGTTTTATTCACTCCCATGAAATAAATAAAAATAACACTCCAACAGTCATGTACTGTAGTATTCTAATTATGAGCACAGGGTAAACTATTTTAAACAATTATGATAGGTATTCAAATACACAGATTGGAAATGACACAAATATAATAAGTAACATTAACAAAATTTCTCATAACATGCAATCATTTCCTGTGTTCAACTAAAATATCAGTGTTCTTCTTTTGTTACAAAAACAACAAAAAAATACTTTCAGGCAGAAAATCATATTCAGAATTTAGACTGAAGTAGTGATCGAAAAGTTCAGGGGGTCTGTAATAATCTCATCACTGTGGGGTGGTGAATATTCTCAAAGAAAAGGCAGAAAATTTCAAACTTATTCCACACACCAATAAAAGATCATTATTCCAACAAATTAAAGTATATTTCAGTAAATAAATATAATCTAAACTAAGTATTAAAATTGCACCAATAATAATGGAAGATAATTCCAGAAACACAATTTCCAATAAATTTTGATTAAATTTATCTGCATTTAATATAGAAGTTAATATCCAGCCTTTGTACAAGCACTGACATGTAAATGATGGCCTTTGTAGAAAACAGCAATGCTTGAAAACAAACAAAATTTATAGAAAACATCATGGGTATATTTCTAATTTTTTCTCTGTCCAAATTAAATAACATGATACTGATAATGCGCATACTGCATGAAAATCTAGGATCGCTGATACTATTTTTGGAATAGCGTATGCATATGTACATGAATGTAGGTGCTCTATTGCGTACGACAAAAGACAAAGTTGACTCCCATTCATTTGTGGCAATGTGCAGCATCTTGAAAGCTCACAGTGTTGTGGTTGGCTGAATATCCTTGACATTAACGAATAACTTCAAAACAGCCAATCAGCTACACAATATACCCTTAGTTTCAGACTCCTTAAGTTGCTGTAAATAATAACAACCAACCAATCAGCTATAACCTTTGGGGCAACTACAAAGTTGCTCATTCATCAATACTGCTGCTATGAGCCGAGGGGAACACTCTTACAGTTTCATCCCTGAAATGCTGTGAAAAGGTCTACAAAGACAATACGACTGCACCAAATTTAGTGTTTGAAGGGTTGAAAGCCAGAAGAAACCAAGATATGAGATAACTACAGTGATATCTGTTGACTGACTCTGAAACTTACTCAGTATTGCATATTGACTTGATGACTGCTTGACTGACTGACTGAATGACCATTCCTGATGAACTAGATCAATTATCACCAAAGATAAAGATGACAAGGAGTGATTTCATGACACTTGTAACATTATCATTTATAATAAACCTTCATTACCGGTATATTCAGTAAAACAGCTTGAGATGTTGTCAGAAAACAGGATCATGCAGGACAAAAAAACTAACGGTACAGTGATAACAGGCACATGATTAAGTACAACCATGACAAACTGTCATGTGACCAGAATGACCTTTGACCTCAATTTCACAAATAGGCCTATAAATCAATAACCACAAGTGCTATACCGGCCCATACCCTTCATATTTGATAGGATTGGGCCCTTAGGGTGCCACATCCTGCACCTCATTAATGATGCACATATCTACTTCTGGCTTGCCAATGCAGCTAGAGGTCTGTGCGTATCTAATTTGAGGGCAGGCAATACAGCTAGAGAACTAACTTTGGAGGACAGATATCACTATTGAAGCAAAGTTTTCTGCCAGAATGTCACATGACTGGATGACCTTTAACCTTTATGATAACATTTGACTTCTTTAACACACTCAGATTGCTTGGGTCCCATCATTGCTGCTTGCAGCTATACTCTTAGTTTACATTGATCTGCTTTGTTGTCCCCTCTAGGTTCTGAAGATTCTAAATCTTATTTCACCATGACATATAAAAAGCTCATGGATATAAGAGCACTGACTTTTTATGATATTTTTAGTTGATTCATTTCAGGAAAAATACTGAAATAAACCGTTGTAACATTTACATGATTATGGTGAACCAAAGTAAATGATAAGTCATTCCCTCTCAGAAATGTGTCAATGCAATTAATGCTAGTGAAGATGTCTGTGCTGAAATATCCATTGAAAGTGACAGCAACACAAGCCTTGATCAGTGGAATAAAACCATCTCAATACTTATACATTATTGATACGTATATTTATGCTAAATAAATGAACACTTGATTTCTGAATAATTCACCATTCCTGGATATCCACATATTTCTTGCAAGCAAAGAACAAAAAATCTAGATCAAAATCAGATTTGTTAGGAACAAGGAAGACATGAAATGCACAAAATGTTCACAAAAATGTGTCAACACATGAATTCATTTCAGATAATTTAAGTTTGTTCTGCTTATCAATACCAATGTAAAATCTACCAAAACTGATTTTCATACACGGTGGCATAGATTTGGTAAATTTATACCCATGGACGTGACACATGGCAACCCAACCCATCATAATTACAAAAGATTTCCTAAAGGTCTCTTTGACTTCATTTCATTGAAATGGATTAAAATTCAAGACAATCTCAGAGGTTATGGTTCGTTAAAAATATATATTCTCAAACAAAAATATTCTAGAATGGAACTTTGAGAAAGTCTTTCTGACAAGTGGTTCATTTTAACTGTTTTCTTTCTAAAGATTTAACCCTAATCCTGCTAGATATTACCATTTCTACATCTGCGAAGTCATTCAAAAGCAGTATTGAGCCGACCTTTTTTCACCCTTTCGGCATGGTATGTCGTGGCAGCTTTGGTATGCAAAAATCAAATGTACAATATCTGTTTTCAGGGGTCTTCAGATATTCAAATCTTTGTTTTCAAGTTGCAACATATGGGACATGTTATTCCTCACCATTCTTAACCATCTTGACCTGACTGTGACATATGAACTTGGCAGAATAAGGATTAACGACAGTAATGTGCTCCAACTTTTGATAAAACAGAGTTCAGACAAATTATAACGCTACATAGAAATTAAGCATCCATGATTCCGGACTGCAGAAGTACTTCAAATGATTTGAGATGCCAGTGTGACACTCGCATCCATACTTCTTTAGGGTGGTCAAACAAAGTGGCAAAAAGCAATATTGGGTTCAACACACTAGAGTTAAAATATATTTTTGAAAGACATATTTTTGCCCATAGACTTAACACAGTGATGGCAGCCATTTTGAATTTCAAATATCTGTAAATCTTAGGTTATTTTTTCCTTGTACCAAGATATCCACAGTGACCCCTCCGATTTTTATTCTTGATTTTGAAAGAGTTGGTTGAAAGAACTGTTGAAATTTTCATTGAGGAAAGTTTGAGAAAAAGTTAGTCTTTCGTTTTCGAGGCGTACACTACCTTAAGTAAAGTTTCAGAATTTTTGAGGTAAAAGAAATACAGAGCTGAAATTGCATTTATCATCCAAAAGTCACTGTAGGTCACTGCATACACAATTGTGATGAAAAATGTGAGTTA
Organism: Ptychodera flava; assembly: GCF_041260155.1. Classification (NCBI taxonomy): domain Eukaryota; kingdom Metazoa; phylum Hemichordata; class Enteropneusta; family Ptychoderidae; genus Ptychodera; species Ptychodera flava. Next base: position 40,459,637 of record NC_091934.1, read on the forward strand.
TAAACTTTGTGAACACGTAGGGAAAATGTACCGCAACTTTCAAAGATATTAAGGATAGCCTTTAAACATTCCAATAGTATTTCATTTATTTCATCTTTGTAAGAACACTGACGACCAGAAACCATCCCATTCTTCCACCAAGGACAACACTATGCTTGTACCTCTCACAGTAAGCGTTAAAAGATGGTTATTCAACTGAAGAAAAATTAAGATGCTTACAAAAAACCCTCTGTGACAATTTCCATTTGAAAACCATTCATCTATGCAACTCTGGAGTAGAAGAAAAACACATTTGGTAACACTGTCATACCAACTTGGTAATGCCTTGACAGGGTGAAAGGTCATGGGAACACGCTCTGGCAACTCACTTGCCAAAGGAAAATGCATTACATGTAGATTTTATGATAGGAGAGAAAAAAGTAACACATGTTTTCGGTGTGTCATATGTTTATATATACAGCTTAAAATGTTCATGTAGGGCAAAGTGATTGGCTAAGTGCAAGATCAGTAATTCATACATCAATTATCATAAACCATTCAGGACATCAGCAATCATGATTCAGCGTTTGATAGATCTATAAAACCATCATCTGGCCCTTATTTATTATAGTCAGGGTGTAAACCAATAGATTTGGAGATACTACACTAGAAATTTGCATAAATTTGTATGTTGGTACACAACTTGCCTATGTTCACATATTTTAGAAATTATGAACTGTTAATGGTTGAATGTGATTTCAGTATCAGCCTTTACAGAATGGTTATAGAGTCAGGAAATGCCTCAGGTAGTTTTAACCCCTTGAGTGCCGTAGTTTTTTCCCACCAAAATTGTAGCGCAACATTTTACCATTTTTTATGAATTTTCCTGTAATTTTTTGATAATTTTGAACAAAATGGACATCATATTTCATTGGCTACAGTTTTTTATCAAAATTTCAGCAAATATCTGAAAAAAAATTGACTGGGGTATATTTTGTAAAGGTGACAAAAATTGACTTTGGCACTCAAAGGGTTAATGGTTAGGCAGACATGCTTATACAATGGACATTGGATAACAATCAGTTTTTATGACAATTCCCAGCACTACTTTTGGCACTTTTCACGACTGAAACGTCTCAACATGCAACATCATTTCAAGTAAAAGTGATTACAGATAACCATACTGCTACAGTTTGACAATACATTTCGCTTGGCTCGTAGTTTTGTTTGTCCTGTGTACGACACTGTTGTCCAGAAGTGTGACCATTCTGAAAATTGTCCAATCAGAAGGACCTCAATTTTACAGTAACCAGATGCGAACAGATTTAAAAAGTGTAAGATTCTATAACATATATATATACACACTGTAATACATCAGAAATTTCTCTGTTGCTAACTGTTGCATTTCAGTTGTACTCATGTAGGCATGCTCACTGCAAAATAACATCGCGTCATTAGGTAACATCATGTATAATGCTGTCCAGGCACAGAGGGTGTCTTACTGTAACATTTCTTCAAATTCTTTCCTCGTCATTGCAATATCACTCTTCTTCCACGCTGAGTGGAGCAAGTTTTGCTGTTCCCGGCATCGACTTCTGATAGTCTTGTTGTCAATCACAAACACAGGCATGTCAACCTGCAAATGGAGGACAAAAATGTAAAATAGAACAAATAAATAAAAAACTTAAAAAAAAACTTTCTCTGAGATTACACTAAAAATTCAACCAGGTAATTCGTGCCAGGTCTTATGTTTTGTAAGTATAAAAGGGACAACAGCAGTATTTTTTGATAACAATTTCATTATTTTAGGCCATAAAACAATAAATTTTTTCATTCTCTGCGAGAAGTACATGTACTATGCAAAGCCAACACCCCATAGTGAGGATGTGTCAGTGTCACAGGCACTCGGGGGCACGGTGGTCTGCTAGATGGATCAATTTTCTGCTCACTCTATCGATCCCGTACTCGATCTGCCCGCCACTGCAACCTAAATACTCCCCAGGTATGAAAGACAATCACTCAAAAAGCACACGACCCAGGGTTTTTGACTGGCCGTGCGCACACAAAACATTCAAAACTACACTTCCATATACCTCGTTGGATCAGAAATTTAACCATCTCCTCAAAAATCACGCCGATGAACATGTTACTTGCATCATCTTGAAGAAATTGGCCGTGTTTTGAGGCCAAACGTAGTGAAACACGGTCTGCAGAACGACTCTGCCATATGACGTGATTTATTCTACTGCTGATTGGTTCATTTATACATCACCAGTGACGTATAGCAAAGAATTTCATTTTGGTCGTTGATTAGCCAATAGCTTTCAATGACAAATGTACAGTTTAACATTGGGTATGTGACAGCATCATTTGACTTACTTTAAAGATGTCCTTCCATGCAATCGCCAATGCTGCTTCAAATTTTGCCTCTTCTACTGGACTATTGAAATAAAGTACCCATGGTTGTTCATGGTCTGATGTCATCTCAGCTGCTTCAAACTCCTGAAATGAATACAAAGTTACCATTAACATCATGTACACCGCCAAATTGTAACCATTAATGTCGTGCATGCAACCAAAATGTAACCATTAATGTCATGTATATCACAAAATATAACCATTAATGCCATGTGCGCCACCCAAATGTACCACTGATCCTTTGAGCACTGCAATTTTCTCCCACCAAAATTTAGTGCACAAATTTATCAATTTTTATGAGTTTTTCTGTAACTTTTGATAATTTTGTACCAAATGGACATCACATTTCATAGGTTACAGTTTTTTCTCAAAATTTTGGCAAAAATCTGAGAAAAATTGACTGGGGATTTATTTTATGAATGGGACAAAATAGATTTTGGCACTCAAAGGGTTTAATGTCATGTGTGCCACCCAAATGTAACCACGAATGTCCTGTGTGCCACAAAAATGTAACTATCAATGTCATGTATGCCACCAAAGCGTGTCAATTTCATGCATCACACCAAATGTAACTATCAATGTTATGTATATCAATAAAATGTAACTATCAGTGTTGTGTATGCACCTAACATGAAAGTCTTAAACTGCTACTCATACTTCGCTTAAAGGACTTTCAACTACATGTTTTACCATCTGCAATGAGGAAATATTAAAGCAACATGACGTCTAAAACATTCTGGTGTTTGACATTGAAGATGGCAACCATACCATGTCAAATCCTGGGCAAAGTTATTTCTATCACTATGAATAGAGCATCCATTTTCCCTACATAAGCTTCAATACAGCAAACAGTGAAACATTTAGATAAAATATTGTTTTTAAAAATAAAACTCTCTCAACCAAATCTCTTTCACTAAGTCCAGCTATAACTTAATAATCCTATGTTTTGACCAAATTCACAAGTGAAATTAAAATAACTAGAATACTGCTTTTGAAAAAGTTACATGTACCAATATCATGATACAGAAGTATATATAATAGTCAATAGAATTCAATAAAGAGATCAAACAATGGTATTTATAGGTAAAACAGTTTCTTTATAGAATGATAAATTGTAGAGATACAAAAATGCATCTGCAGCAGCTGGAGCCAAAAAAGAGATAAGATTTATGTTTAAAAATCCTGACATACCACAATACAGTAGTACTTATTGTCTGGGTCAACACTGATGCCACCTATGTCTTCAATTCTACAACTGCCAAGACATCTGAAGAAACCAGTCTGTATGTCTTCATGGCATGTGATCAGCTTCTTCTTGTCTAATATCATACAACAAGGTAGGCATGGAGACGGGGTGGGTGAATGCTGCTCCATCTGAATGAAAAATACATAATTATTGTTGAAAGATTTGATGTACAGTGCTTGGAAAGATAAACATACAACTAAACAATATGGTAGTTTCAATGAGAGCAAAGACTGCAAATGTAAAAATACCCACACAATAGCATATGGATAAGACAATTGATTTTTTGGATGGTCCACTAGAGAAGTCAAGAAAATCCAGTGATGCTGTGAGCTGGTTTTGTATTAGCAGCAGTAGTCATGTTCCTCCAGACCAGTACTGTTTGAAAATCTAGCTCTTTGAAAATCAAGACCTCTATCTCCAGAAATTGTCCATACCTAGATACACTTTCAACATGCACATACATGTGCACATGGCAAAACATAGACTTCCAGTTTTTCGTAAACTCTAAACCAGGCATGTAGAAAACTTTGGTTACATAAGGCAAACATATGTGTAAGTGGTTACAAGTGGGTACATTAAGAGTGTGTAAAATGTCCTGAACTTTCACTACACTAATATATTTCACAGCTGGCAAAATTAGCTGACAGTCAGTTGTTTTTTGCTGGCTCATGGCCATTTTCTACATTATTGTCCACTGTATCATTTTATGCCTAAATTCTGTCAAGATACAAAAATTCTAATTAATGTGACATTTTGATATATTTTACAAAGGAGCCTTGACTCACTTGCCATAATGTAATGAGGAATAACTCAAAAACATAAACAGGTAATTCACACTTGATTTATGGCACTGAGTCTTATACTGTACATGTACTTACTCCGAGTGAGACAGCTGAGCATATAGCATGCAACCACTCAGAGACTTCATAGTCGTCATTGGCTGCCAGTTCCAACGATGATTTGTCAGGAAGAATGAGTTCAAATGAATAAGGCTTGTCACCGCCACGAATGCGACGACATCCTCCGAAATCACAACTCCTACATAGAAGATATAAAAATTCATTTTGGCTATTTTTGTCAATCTTCAAACCATGGATATGCCAACAGTTCATCACATGTTTCATGGGTTTGTGCAAAGGACATGATAGGAAACATACTGCACAGCTTCTTGTCATAGCATAACAAATTAATACCTTCATCAATAGGCATTACAGTTCATAATGACCTGGTTGACTTGAGTTAAAAGTATGCCTAATTCGTGGTCAAAGCTATCTCTACATATATCATTTGATTTACTGAAAATATCAATAGTTGTGATATGGTGTTTATTTTTGAAATATAAAACTTAAAGTAGCACACTTTTCAAGATGTCACCTGAAAAAATGCTTAACAAATTCTAATGCCAAATATGAATAACAATTCCTTTGTGACACAGATTCACACAGACTGGAATGAATGCGATCAGTCTATTGGAATAAGAAATTGAGAGAAGCTTACTTTAGTGAGATGGCAAGTTGAGGCACTGCGTCATTTCTCTGTAGAAGTCTGTAAAACATTCCATTCCTACAGGAGATATAGAGAATATTAACATGCTAGATCAGTTTGTCTGTTTTTGAAAATACAAGACAGAATTCTGGAGGAGAATCAAATGTTGAGAAAAGATGGTTCAACATGACACATGGAATCACCAATCATACTTACTGTAATAGACCCTCTGAACTCTAAGTTTTCAACATTTTTGCAATACCTTGTTGGAGAAAACTGACAGATAGAATGCATCTTTGGGACAGATATTTGGACCCTAAAAATTTTCCAATTCCTTTCTGATCTACAACTTGTGGGGGTTCATTGTAAAGCTCTTGGTGTAAGAAATCTTTTTGCTGTCTTCATTTTCCAAAATCAAAAATTTTATTTCTCTCTGTAAGGTTAACACAGGGCTGGTGGCCATTTTGAATTTCAAACATTGGTAAATCTTGGGTAATTAGTTTCTCCGGTACCAAAATATGCACGGTGACACCCGATTTTTATTCTTGATTTTGAAAGACAATAGTCGAAAGATTCCTTGAGGAAAGTTTGAGCAAGAGTTTAAGTCTTTCACTTTCGAGGAGCATACTACCACAAGTTAAAACCATGAATAAAAATCATGGTCACCATATGCAAAGTTTGAGATTAGAGAAATACTAAATTACCTAAATTGAAACTTTAATACTTTTTTTTGAAATTGTAAATGGCTGTTATACCCTGTGCTGACTGTAAATAAACTTAATTTACCACAGCAAACAAAAAAATTTGACTGTCTACAAAAACTATACCAAAGGCACATTCTATTTTTAGCATAGTGAGGATCATGACTTTATTATATAAAACATGGAGACATATATATGTATTAAGTATGTATACATGAATTGACTCTTTTTGAAGTACATGCATCAAGTCTTGCAGTCAGCAGATTTTCCCTGTATTGTCGTACTGTCACACTCAACAAGTTGTTGAAGTTTGGAGGAGAAAGCCATACTTATCTGTACACTATTCACATACACACTGTCATACATGATGTTCTTGTTTACACGTAGACACTCACCTTAAAAGAAAAAACCCTGGCTTCCACGCATAGCCACCAAACAGATAGCTACCATCCCAGGCTTTGTAAAGCATTACACCTTCCCTGTATGGTGAATGTGGCTTAGGGATATCATGACTAGGTTTATCACTCAAATCTTCCCAATGAACCAGTGAGTAGAGTAGAAGGCTAACGTCTGATACCTACAATCCAATAAAATAAACATCATATCGTAATTATCATTCAATCACCAAGATCTACCATGTACTCGTGAGGTTCAGTTTCTGAGTAACTGCCTTGATGGATACACTTTAGCATATTCTTCATTATCATTATTTCAAGAATTGATAGAATTGAAAGGGTGCAGCATCAATGTTTAACATTTCTTCACAACAGAATTACTGGTTTGACAGTGATGACATTAACTTACTGGGCAATAATTATGACTTGCAGTCATCAAAAACTAAAAGGATTATTTTGACAAATATTTTCATACAAATACATAAATGCAAATTTTAATGTGAAAGCCTTAATTTCTTTTTTTTGGCCTTCACATACCAAGTTTTTAACTCTTCATACTGCTTTGTTTCATGTGCAACTTTTTAGAGTCATATGTGCAACTTTTTAGAGTCATCGTGTTCGTGACTCTCTTTTTAGTAGAATTTTGAGACAATTTGCTTTTGAATGACTACAGTGAGATTGATCTTTTTTCTGTCACTTGAGATGATCCTAGACATATTCAAAATTTTTGTTTTTCTCTGTATTTGTTAATGTTTGTCTGTTTTGTGTTTTAAACTCTGTATCTGTATTCTTCTAAGTCTTCTACAAATTCAACATTTTGTTGGAATGAAACCAGAAACTGGTTTATAAACAGATCAAAAATATCAGAAGTCAATACTAATAAAGCTTTCAGTCACCATGTTATTACTTTAATACTTGTACCGGTATATCCCTTTGAGCGCCAAAGTCAACTTTTGTCGCCTTTATAAAATGTACCCCAGTCAAATTTTTTCAGATTTTTGCCAATATTTTGATGAAAACCTGTTGCTAATGAAATGTGATGTCCGTTTGGTCCAAAATAATAAAAAAATTACAGAAAAATTCATAAAAATTGTTAAAATGTTGCCCTAAAATTTTGGTGGGAAAAAATACAGCACTCAAAGGGTTAAACTGCAAGCACTTCCTACCTCTGATTTGTGTTCCTGTGCGATGAATTTTCTGATAGCGATGTACTGAGTGGTTGCATCTCTCAGAACACTAGGAAGTTCTCTTGTACGGCTACCTTGCTCCATGACTTTTACCAGCACAGCAAGAAAATACCTGTAGATGGAATAAACATGAAAAGACTGAAATCATACAGTGAAGTGTGTTTGACCTTTCAGATACAACTTTTTCTATTAATGCAATACATCCATCCATGTCTTTATATTGTACATATTTTTATAAACAAACTCAAAGCAAGTTTATCTTTTGCTTTGTTTTTGCATGTTGATGATGCTTTTACCTTTTTGTTTTATTAACTTTTGTTGGCCTGATATATTTTACATCTATTGTTTCCATCATTTCATTATATCTATATTATAGAAATAACGGGCTACGCGCTGACCATTAACGTTTATTTGTGGGCAAGAGCGAAAGGAAAGCCAAAAATTAACTGGCGAGGCTTGCCAAGCCCGTTAATTTGGCTTTCCTTGAGCCCACGCCCATAAATAAACGTTAGTGGTCAGAACGGAGTCTGTTATTTCCATTATATTATCAGCGAACCCAAGAAAACTGTCAAAATTTCCTAAAATTTCGGCATTGAAAGACAACCGGGCCCCAGAAACTGAGCAATACGCGACGCACTGTCACGCGCGCTGTAAAAAATTGGCAAAACCGGAGATGTTTTCAGAAAAAAGTATCTCAACTTGACCTACGAGTGCTCCATTTTATTTTGTGATTGATTATGATTTGCGTTTGAGCTGTAAAGTTACGATACTTTGAGTTGTTAATCTTATTATTCATATTCACAGGCATGTAACAAACATTACTGTGTATTTGTGGTCAGTCATGTGGTTCAGCTCGACCAATCAAAATGCGACGGGCAGGGCATGGTAATATAATTATGTTTATTCAGTGCATGAAAATCCATTTACGGTGCACTGACTTGGCAATAAAATTCAAGAATTCTCTTCAAATCCATATTGATGTACAGTGTGCCCTCTAAGGGGAGGTGAAAAATTTTTTTGAGTCAAATTGAAGAAAACTTGACTTGCTGTGTGTCACCGCATGCATGAAAATGGTTATAACTAAGTCAGCAGTTGGAAGTATAGCGCCCTCTATGGTCGTATGTTTTTTTCGATTCCTGATACTCTCACGTGAGTCAGTGAGAAGACAATTAAAAGAATAATGGCTGCCTCCTCGATCGGCAAGATAAATTTACTATTGGCACATGGTATCACTGCAGAGACTTATAGAAATGACATATTCATATATTTTTTAACCCCAGAACTACAGGGAAACATGTTATCTGTGTAAATTATGAATCTGCTGAGCATTCTAGTCATTGGCAGGCTTTTTACAGCTGCGTCAGTGACGCTTCAGATTACTTGTAATTTCAATTGCGTCAGGCGGGTTTTCCCTGTGTCAAGACGCATCAAATTGGCTTAGTGGGCACACTGCTGATGTACAATGGTATGGTGGTAGTAGTTTTGTCTGTACTTGGTGGGCCTGCTTTCACAGTGCTTGCTGTAATGGTCTTGTCTGTATTAGGTGGTCCTGCTTACACAGCGCTTGTCTTTCAAAACTCTCCTTTTGCACAAATTTTCTTTCAAACTACATTGCATGAATCAGCAATCTCCTTCGTGTACGTCAATAACTTTTCATTTGTCGATCACAATTCATTTGCATATCCATTGACTCATCACTAAAAGTTTACATTTGAATGATTTCTGACTAGGGTTGAGTCAAAATGATATAACAGTCCTATCATCAATGTGCACAATAGGTATTTGTTTAAAATATTTACATGACTCCTAGAAATTATGTTAACAAGACTGGAAAAATCAGTACTTTGTCACCATCAGTGTTATAATACAAATCGCAAAGCAATATTGCACAACAGCTGAATTGCTGTCAACAGCTGCCCATGCGAAGAGCACAAGGTTATACATAGAAATAACTATAACAAACAATAAAGATTAACCCTTTCAGTGCCAAAGTCAATCTGTGCCACCTGTATAAAATGTACCCCGGTAATTTTTTTCAGATTTTTGCCAATATTGTGATAAGAAACTGTCGCCAATGAAATGTGATGGCCATTTGATCCAAAATTATCACAAAATTTACGGAAAAATTCATAAATATTGGTAAAATGTTGCATTAAATTTTGGTGGAAAAAAATTACAGCACTCAAAGGGTTAACAGCATGATATCAGCACCAAACACAAAGCTGTCAGGAGCCAGGTCAGAGGTCAAACTGCCATTAGAGTGAATGATCAATTTCTGACAGATGACACTGTCAGTAATGACTACAGAGAGTATGAGGGACAAGTCATCGTTGATGACACAGTCCCCACTTGTTAATAATGGGTACTTTGATTACATGTCCTCAGAGAGGATAGAGTCCTCTTCATTAATTAGGTCTGTGATAAAAATACTTTGATACAGATGGCGCTCAATGGCCAAGAATGAGTTCCATGGTGATGAAAACATAAAACCAATGTAGGCCACCATCCTAAAGTTTAAAATGAGTCAACTAGGAATTAATCAACAGGATGTTGCAAAACATTTTTGCATACAATTCTAACACTTAACAGATTATCACTGGTACCATATTTCATAAAGTTTGATGCAGTATTTACAACACTATGAGATCAACAACAAGTTTCATCACATTTAATTTGTGGCTATATCACCCTAATTAGGAAAGTTCATTACTTATGCAATTACAAATTAATTAAAATGACACTGATAAATGTCTTTTTCAATGTTAAAGCAATGTGAGCTTAACATCGGTTAACATCTGTATAAAGTTTCATGAATTTGATGCAGTACATATTTCTTGACATATCAGCCTACTTACGAAACTTCAATAATTGACATGTTACTGCTACATGACGTGAAACAAATTGACGAGCATATGTATGAAATAGGTCAATGTCAACTTTGAATGATACTGGTGGAAATATGTCTGAGTTATGGCTCTGTACATGAAAACATCGTAATAAATGGCTGCCTAGCAACCATATTGGATCGTATCACATAAAAAATCAACGTACATATGTATGACATAGGTCAATGTCCTTGTACCAACTTTGAATAAAATCAGTTGAGATATGCCTGAGTTATGCCTCTGTATATAAAAAAATCTTAACAAAATGACCACACAGCAGCCATATTGGATTGTATCACAAAACAAATCGACGTGCATATCTATGACATTGGTCAATGTCCTTGTACCAACTTTGAATAAAATCGGTTGAGATATGCCTGAGTTATGCCTCTGTATATGAAAAAATTGTAATAAAATGGCCGCCTAGCGGCCATATTGGATTGTATCACAAAACAAATCGACGTGCATATCTATGAAATTGGTCAATGTCCTTGTAGCAATGTTGAATAAAATCGGTTGAAACATGTCTGAGTTGTGGCTCTGTACATGAAAAAATCATAATAAAATGGCCGCCTGGCGGCCATATTGGATCGTATCACAAAAAAAAATTGACGTGCATATCTATGACATTGGTCAATGTCTTTGTACCAACTTTGAATAAAATCAGTTGAAACATGTCTGAGTTATGGCTCTGTACATGAAAAAATCGTAATAAAATGGCCGCCTGGCGGCCATATTGGATCGTATCACAAAGAAAATTGACGTGCATATCTATGACATTGGTCAATGTCCTTGTACCAACTTTGAATAAAATTGGTTGAAACATGTCTGAGTTATGGCTCTGTACATGAAAAAATCGTAATAAAATGGCCGCCTGGCGGCCATATTGGATCGTATCCCAAAACAAATCGACGTGCATCTGTATGACATATGAAGTAATCCTTGTACCAAGTTTGAATGAAATCGCTTCTTGCATCTCTGAGATATCTGTGTGAACGGACGCACGCACGCACACACGCACGCACGCACGCACGCACGCACGCACGCACGCACGCACGCACGGACATGACCAAACCTATAAGTCCCCCCGGACGGTGTCCGTGGGGACTAAAAAATCTCACCTTGTCAGCTGTTCATCTCCAGTTGTTAGCCAATACTGGTTTCTTCTGTTTGTACAAACTAATGTGATACTTTGATAGTTCACACCAACCTGAGCATATCAATGAGAATCATTTCGGTTCTTCTTTTCAAAGATGGAAGACTGCTTTTCACAGTGACGTTAGTAACAAAATGTTTTATTAAGGTAGAACGCACCTTGGGGACAGACATTCGGACTCTCAAACTTTTACAAGTCTCTTCTGATATACCACATGTGGGGGTTCATTTTAAAGCTCTTGGTGAAAGAAAACTTTTCACCGGCTTAGTTTTTCAAAATTCGAAAATTTTTATTTTTCTCCTGGGATGGCGGCCATTTTGAATTTCTAATATTGGTAAATCTTTGGTAATTTGTTTCTCTAGTACCAAAATTTGCACGGTGACCCCCTATTTTTATTCTTGATTTTGAAAGAGAATGATTGAAAGATCCCTTGAGGAAAGTTAGAGCAAAAGTTTAAGTCTTTCACTTTCGAGGTGCATATTACCTTAAGGTAGAATGCGCCTCAGGGACAAATATTTAGGCTCTCAAATTTTTCAATGCTTTTCTGGTCTACCACTTGTGAGGGCTCATTTTAAAGCTCTTGGTGTAAGGAAAACATCTCCACCTCAGTTATTCAAAAATCGCAAAATTTAATTTTCCCCCTATAGAGTTAACACAGGGATGGCAGCCATTTTGAATTTCAAATATGGGGAAATATTAGGCAATTTGTTTCCCAGGCACCAAACATTGCACAGTGACTCCTGCTTTTTTATTCTTGATTTGGTGAGAGAATCTTTACAAGTTCCATTGAGGAAAGTTTGAGCGAATGTTTATGTCTTTCACTTTCAAGGTGCATACTACCTTAAAGTTCTGGTTTCATTCAATATACAATGTATTTTATAAAAAGGTGTATGTCTAGGAACCCAGGTACCGCTTCCGTTGTCTGCGAATGTCACTGGTGTGCTGTACACCAAGAGGGAACCCTGGTACCATGCTTGGGGAACTTACCACAAAATTTACTATGGTTCTGCCCTCAACAAAACAGACTGAGCACACCAGTTGTCATTCAGTGCATAAATGATGCATTGTGGTAAAACAGGAAGTCTCTTGTAATAAAATGGTACTTACCGATAGGTAATCCAGTTCATTGTAAGGTACAACTGCATCTGTATGGAACGTTGCATCACCACCACCTGAAAATAAAGTGAAAATTTTACATTCAGTGATATCGCTGGCAGCTCTTGAAGCTTATACTGTAAAGCATCAATTATTCACTGGGATTTAATTTCACTACTTTCACTCATGGATAAAATTTGCTGAGTTAACCCTCTGAGCGCCAAAGTCAATTTTTGTCACCTTTATAAAATATACCTAGTCAATTTTTTTCAGATTTTTGCAAAAATTTTGATAAAACACTGTAGCCAATGAAATGTGATGTCCATTTGGTAAAAAATTATCAAAAAAATTCAAAAAATTCATGAAATTGGTAAAATGTTGCAATAAAATTTTGGTGGGAAAAATTACAGTGCTCAAAGGGTTAAATACCAGTGACAATGTCCCAAACATCAAAGTAGTCAAATTAAATCTGCACAAAAATTATGATTTTAGAGTGTAGCCTCAAAACAGTTTTAATCTTTCACTTGAATTTGCTTGAAGGAAATTTTAAACCATTCTCTTTCAAATCAGAAGTTATCAGGACTTACCATGCAAAGTTTATGATTAGAGATACAAATTACCAAAAATTAAACAATATTTGCATCCTAATGTTTGAAATTCAAAATGGTTGCCATACCTTGTGTTAACTCTACTCGGAAAATTGAATTTTCCAATTTCATAGACACTAAACAGTGAAAACTTCAGTTACTCTAAACACTAAATGGGAGCACATACAGGCAATAGACTAGATAGATGTTTCAAAAATTTGAGAGTCTGAATATCTGTCGGCAAGAGGTATTCTATTTTCAGGTAGAATGCTTTTTGGTGACAGATTTTCTGAATCTCAAATGTTTGCATCTTTTCTGATCTACCACTTGTGGCAGTTCATTTTAAAGCTCTTGGAGTAAATACATTTTCACTATCTTAGTTTTTCGAAGTTAGAAAATTTTTGTTTTTCTCCATAGAGTTGACACAGGGATGGCAGCCATTTTGAATTTCACATATGGCTAAATGTAATTTTTTTCTCTACCGGCAACCTTTGCAGGGTGACTCCTGAATTTCACTCTTGATTTAGCGAGAGAAAGGTTGAAAGTTTCACTGAGGAAAGTTTGGGCAAAAGTTTAAGTCTTTCACTTTCAAGGTGGGTAATAGACAGTTAGGCAGTTTATAGATACAGTGCAGTGAGTGTAAGCATTGACGTTTTCACCAACAATTTCTGTGTTCAGAATAAGACTGACAGTCAAGGGAACTTTGCATCACTCATTGTTTGATCCACGATTCTACGTACCATACATTGAAACGGAATGAGAAAATACAATTCTCAAATTCATGACACATACCTCTCCTAAGTAGATACATGGACTGGTCAGTCAACAGAATAAATACAGCTTCTACTTCACCTTCCATATGTCCAGTACTCATACGGATCAACTGGTAATAATATAATAATCAATGATAAAATAACTAAATAACATTATAAAAATTACAGTAAGCTCATAGTTTGTATTGTTCACTCCATCTCTGCAATTAATCACCCAATGACTTTGTACTCTAATGCCTTGGTAGTATGTTTCTCTGAAGCTGTACTGGTATGCAGTAGCAAACAGGAAGTTCTGTACGATCACCCATGATCGAACAAGGTCTGAAACTTGCTTTTTATCCTTCTATGTTTGCTGTACTTTAGCTGTATGTTCATCATTCAGTCTTTAAAACAAATATGCTGTTCCTGTCTGAAGACAATAGATAAATGAAAGCCCCATGAGGACGACAACAAATTCAATACACTACCACCTTATGCAGTGACATAGTACACAACAGATTGTTCAGTATGGTTTGGTTCAGAGAATGGTACTCACATTTTGGAATTCTTCACTTTCATTTTTAAAGATTTCTAACATCAGATGTAACTTTGTGTTGTTATCAATCCTACAGAAAGACAGAAAACACTGTTATCACATGATAGGGGCAGTTTCACCTATGCCAGAATGCACATCGCAGACAGATATCCACTTTCAAACTTATACAATACTACGTTGGTCTGCTGCTTGTATAGACTCACTTTGAAGGCTGTTGAGTTGATGAAGTTTGCACTATGTTGTTTTTTGTGAAAATCAAACACTGAAAGTTTTACAACAGTTAACATAGGGATGGCAGCCATTTTTGAATTTCAAATATCAGTAAAGTTTTGGTTGTTTGTTTCTTTTGTACCATAATATTTCTTTTTGATTATGGAAGGGACTGGTTTAATGTTTCTTTGAAAAAAATCTGAGCAAAACTTAAAGTGTTTCAGTTTTGAGGTGCATACTACCATACAGTAAGAATAGTTCACATTGGGGAAGTAACTAGACGGTGACTTGGAAAGCATTAGAAAGAAATACTTCTAAACTTTAAAATTACTAAATACTTCATAATGAGGCACTGCTGACATTACAATATATACTTCTGAACAAACAGGGATGCGAAATTTTCTGACAGCAAAGAAAACTATGCTAGCACACATCAACCTGCTACCACACATCATCAGACAAAGAATAATGCAACACACAACACTGATTCTACATCACTCCACAAAAATAAGGCCACCGCAGAAAAACTCAACAGCACATGATATATAATTCTCCCATCTGTACCATTATATATTACAGCCCAAACATGGGACTATGTGCCCAAGGGCAAATCGTCACTTGCCTCGAGGTTACAGTCCCATCTTTGGGCTATGTTTTTATTACATGCCTCTCTTACATGAATTCCATTTGGAATTTTAGAGTTTATATACAAATGAAAAATCTGTTGAGAAAAATAGAACGATTTTCAAAGAATTTTTTGCGGACAGTTTAGTAAAGACAGTTATTCCTGTGTAACACATGTAATTTTATCATTTTTAATCCCAAGTTGTCAAGTTGAAAATAATTCTGGTTTACTTTCAGTCAAATGATGACTATGTGGCCCACGACGTCATCAAGTTACCATTGAAACCTATGGAGCACACAAGGTTCGATATACGAGGCATGTAATAAAACATGAAAGTCATGTCCAAATACACCATTTCACAGAACATCACTGACTACCATGCTATGAAAGACATCACTTTGTCACAACACAATAGCCAACATAGCATACAGTCATGTACTCTTATTTGTCAGTTTCACACACAATCTCAAAACAGCACAGCAGTCTTGTCAAGTCATGTGATTATATATATCAAAGACAGGTGTTATATTCCACAAAGTGAGACAAATGCACTCCTTACTTCATATCAGCCTCATGTACAAAGTTCTGTCCCTCACACTTGGCATCTTCTTCCAAGTTGACGTCCGTCTTCCACTCGTCACTTTCCGGATTGTCATTTTTCACGTCTACCACATCTTTCTCAATATCTTTCTTCTTTTCCTCGCTGTCAGACCTCTCCGCTTCTTCCAAGCCAGTTTCTTGAGTTGCACTTTGTAAATTTTCATTTGTCTCTACTTTCTCTTTTCCTGTGGCACCGCTGACATCTTCTTTGGTTGTGTGGGAATCAGGAACTCTTGAAATATCTTTAGCATTGGTTTCACCGAGCTGATGGGCACTTCTTGATTCCAAAACATTTGATGACTTCTGAAGATCTACACTGTTACTGTCCCTATCATCATTCTTACATATACTATCTGATAATTTGTTCTGGTCTACATCATTAAGTGTTTGGTGCAAAAATTCTTTTCCTTGATTCTCTGACAAGTCTCTTTCTTTTTCATCTAAGTCCTTCGCAAGATCATAATGAAGTTTAGCCGCTTGGTTGGCCAGTTTTTGTTTACATGCATTACATGTGCATCAAGACTTGATAAATCTACTTCCTCTTGGCTATCGGTTAGCTTGTTTTCATCTCCAATTTGATTGGCTAAGCCAATGTGAGTGACAGTTAATAAATCCTCCTGATTGGCTGATACTCCAATTATCTTCTCTTTGAGAATTTCTCCTGTCTTCTGATTGGCCAATGTGCCCTTCCTGTCTTTTTCATTGGCAGATAGCCCACCCTTGCTTTGAAGGGAGCTTAAGCTGGTACACTCACCCCAAACTACTGCCTCTTCAACGACTACTTTCAAGTCATTGCTCGGTGATGGACACTCATCATACATGTTTTGACTCACTTTTCCAGAAGGTGATTTTCGTTTCTTCTTCACTTTCTTTACTTTCTTTCCATTAAGGTGAATGACCTCCAGGCTACCTTGTCCATCCATCACTTCACTCAGACTTTCAATGCGGTTGCTACGAAATATGTGTCCAAGTGATGTGGGCCTGTCTGGCTTATATTCCTTTTCTAAAGCTTCAAACTGATCTGCCTCTTCTGCGACTTTTCCTTCCTCCACTAGGGGGTCTATGATGTCTTTTGAGGCAGAAACTGAGGAGTCTACACTATCCTCTCGGTTGAAAACCGGATCATTGCTAGTCACGCTGTGAAACCCAAAATCAGATGACATACCGTCGAAATCTTTTGAAACAAATGATGAGGTATCATCACTGGGTGTGACAGCAATGCTCTCACTGAACTGAGAACTGATATCATCTTGTACACCACTGGTGAATGAACTGACGGACTCCGTATCCATGCTGTGGTGTGAGATCTTGTCATAGTCATCCTCAGGTTCCGGCTTTTTATTCGGCGGCAAGTAACTAGCCAAGTCCAAATACGGAACATTCTACAAAACAAATGGAACAAATACAAAACAGATCAGTTGTGTGATATGAAACACACTGATTTCCATGAAATTACTTTTTATTGATTTCTTGCACGATTCGCCTTGTCTACAAGAAAACAGCATTTTATTTGTCTGACCATACTGAATAAAGAATTTGTGAAAAGTAAAAAAATAGTGACAACATCACTGTTCGCTCCCATATTGTTATCAAAACAAGCCAACAATTGTATGAAACATGGACATACATATACAGACAGACTGACATACACAGACTGGCACAGAGTGATGACATTGACCC